>NW_026869183.1:45000-255819 GCF_020745735.1 Hemiscyllium ocellatum | reverse complement strand
CTCTCTCTCTCTAATGACACCCCATTCCCTCTCTCTCTCTCAAATGACACCCCATTCCCTCTCTCTCTCTAATGTCACCCCATTCCCTCTCTCTCTCTAATGACACCCCATTCCCTCTCTCTCTCTAATGTCACCCCATTCCCTCTCTCTCTCTAATGACACCCCATTCCCTCTCTCTCTCTCTAATGACACCCCATTCCCTCTCTCTCTCTAATGTCACCCCATTCCCTCTCTCTCTCTAATGTCACCCCATTCCCTCTCTCTCTCTCTAATGACACCCCATTCCCTCTCTCTCTCTCTCACCCATTCCCTCTCTCTCTAACGACACCCCATTCCCTCTCTCTCTCTCTCTCTCTCTCTAATGACACCCCATTCCCTCTCTCTCTCTAATGTCACCCCATTCCCTCTCTCTCTCTAATGTCACCCCATTCCCTCTCTCTCTCTAATGACACCCCATTCTCTCTCTCTCTCTAATGACACCCCATTCCCTCTCTCTCTCTAATGACACCCCATTCCCTCTCTCTCTCTAATGACACCCCATTCCCTCTCTCTCTCTAATGACACCCCATTCCCTCTCTCTCTCTAATGACACCCCATTCCCTCTCTCTCTAATGTCACCCCATTCCCTCTCTCTCTCTAATGACACCCCATTCCCTCTCTCTCTCTAATGACACCCCATTCCCTCTCTCTCTAATGACACCCCATTCCCTCTCTCTCTCTAATGACACCCCATTCCCTCTCTCTCTCTCTAATGACACCCCATTCCCTCTCTCTCTAATGACACCCCATTCCCTCTCTCTCTCTAATGACACCCCATTCCCTCTCTCTCTCTAATGTCACCCAATTCCCTCTCTCTCTCTCTAATGTCACCCCCATTCCCTCTCTCTCTCTAATGACACCCCATTCCCTCTCTCTCTCTAATGACACCCCATTCCCTCTCTCTCTAATGACACCCCACTCCCTCTCTCTCTCTAATGTCACCCCATTCCCTCTCTCTCTAATGTCACCCCATTCCCTCTCTCTCTCTAATGACACCCCATTCCCTCTCTCTCTCTAATGACACCCCATTCCCTCTCTCTCTCTCTAATGACACCCCATTCCCTCTCTCTCTCTAATGACACCCCATTCCCTCTCTCTCTCTAATGACACCCCATTCTCTCTCTCTCTCTAATGACACCCCATTCCCTCTCTCTCTCTAATGACACCCCATTCCCTCTCTCTCTCTAATGTCACCCCATTCCCTCTCTCTCTAATGTCACCCTATTCCCTCTCTCTCTCTAATGACACCCCATTCTCTCTCTCTCTCTCTCTAATGACACCCCACTCCCTCTCTCTCTCTAATGACACCCCATTCTCTCTCTCTCTCTTTCTAATGACACCCCATTCCCTCTCTCTCTCTCTAATGTCACCCCATTCCCTCTCTCTCTCTAATGTCACCCCATTCCCTCTCTCTCTTTCTAATGACACCCCATTCCCTCTCTCTCTCTAATGACACCCCATTCCCTCTCTCTCTCTCTAATGACACCCCATTCTCTCTCTCTTTCTAATGTCACCCCATTCCCTCTCTCTCTCTTTCTAATGACACCCCATTCCCTCTCTCTCTCTCTAATGACACCCCATTCCCTCTCTCTCTCTTTCTAATGACACCCCATTCCCTCTCTCTCTCTAATGACACCCCATTCCCTCTCTCTCTCTCTAATGTCACCCCATTCCCTCTCTCTCTCTAATGTCACCCCATTCCCTCTCTCTCTTTCTAATGACACCCCATTCCCTCTCTCTCTCTCTAATGACACCCCATTCCCTCTCTCTCTCTAATGTCACCCCATTCACTCTCTCTCTAATGTCACCCCATTCCCTCTCTCTCTAATGTCACCCCATTCCCTCTCTCTCTCTAATGACACCCCACTCCCTCTCTCTCTCTAATGTCACCCCATTCCCTCTCTCTCTCTTTCTAATGACACCCCATTCCCTCTCTCTCTCTCTAATGACACCCCATTCCCTCTCTCTCTCTAATGTCACCCCATTCTCTCTCTCTCTAATGACACCCCATTCCCTCTCTCTCTAATGTCACCCCATTCCCTCTCTCTCTCTAATGTCACCCCATTCCCTCTCTCTCTCTAATGTCACCCCATTCCCTCTCTCTCTCTTTCTAATGACACCCCATTCCCTCTCTCTCTCTAATGACACCCCATTCCCTCTCTCTCTCTAATGTCACCCCATTCCCTCTCTCTCTAATGTCACCCCATTCCCTCTCTCTCTCTAATGTCACCCCATTCCCTCTCTCTCTCTAATGTCACCCCATTCCCTCTCTCTCTCTTTCTAATGACACCCCATTCCCTCTCTCTCTCTCATGACACCCCACTCCCTCTCTCTCTCTAATGTCACCCTGTTCCCTCTCTCTCTCTAATGTCACCCCATTCCCTCTCTCTCTCTTTCTAATGACACCCCATTCCCTCTCTCTCTCTAATGTCACCCCATTCCCTCTCTCTCTCTTTCTAATGACACCCCATTCCCTCTCTCTCTCTCTAATGTCACCCCATTCCCTCTCTCTCTCTTTCTAATGACACCCCATTCCCTCTCTCTCTCTCTAATGACACCCCATTCCCTCTCTCTCTCTAATGTCACCCCATTCCCTCTCTCTCTCTAATGTCACCCCATTCCCTCTCTCTCTCTTTCTAATGACACCCCATTCCCTCTCTCTCTCTAATGTCACCTCATTCTCTCTCTCTCTAATGTCACCCCATTCTCTCTCTCTCTAATGTCACCCCATTCCCTCTCTCTCTCTAATGACACCCCACTCCCTCTCTCTCTCTAATGTCACCCCATTCCCTCTCTCTCTCTAATGACACCCCACTCCCTCTCTCTCTCTCTAATGTCACCCCATTCTCTCTCTCTCTAATGTCACCCTGTTCCCTCTCTCTCTCTAATGACACCCCACTCCCTCTCTCTCTCTAATGTCACCCCATTCCCTCTCTCTCTAATGTCACCCCATTCCCTCTCTCTCTCTAATGTCACCCCATTCCCTCTCTCTCTCTAATGTCACCCCATTCTCTCTCTCTCTAATGACACCCCATTCCCTCTCTCTCTAATGTCACCCCATTCCCTCTCTCTCTCTAATGTCACCCCATTCCCTCTCTCTCTCTAATGTCACCCCATTCCCTCTCTCTCTCTTTCTAATGACACCCCATTCCCTCTCTCTCTCTAATGACACCCCATTCCCTCTCTCTCTCTAATGTCACCCCATTCCCTCTCTCTCTAATGTCACCCCATTCCCTCTCTCTCTCTAATGTCACCCCATTCCCTCTCTCTCTCTAATGTCACCCCATTCCCTCTCTCTCTCTTTCTAATGACACCCCATTCCCTCTCTCTCTCTCATGACACCCCACTCCCTCTCTCTCTCTAATGTCACCCTGTTCCCTCTCTCTCTCTAATGTCACCCCATTCCCTCTCTCTCTCTTTCTAATGACACCCCATTCCCTCTCTCTCTCTAATGTCACCCCATTCCCTCTCTCTCTCTTTCTAATGACACCCCATTCCCTCTCTCTCTCTCTAATGTCACCCCATTCCCTCTCTCTCTCTTTCTAATGACACCCCATTCCCTCTCTCTCTCTCTAATGACACCCCATTCCCTCTCTCTCTCTAATGTCACCCCATTCCCTCTCTCTCTCTAATGTCACCCCATTCCCTCTCTCTCTCTTTCTAATGACACCCCATTCCCTCTCTCTCTCTAATGTCACCTCATTCTCTCTCTCTCTAATGTCACCCCATTCTCTCTCTCTCTAATGTCACCCCATTCCCTCTCTCTCTCTAATGACACCCCACTCCCTCTCTCTCTCTAATGTCACCCCATTCTCTCTCTCTCTAATGTCACCCTGTTCCCTCTCTCTCTCTAATGACATCCCACTCCCTCTCTCTCTCTAATGTCACCCCATTCCCTCTCTCTCTCTAATGACACCCCACTCCCTCTCTCTCTCTCTAATGTCACCCCATTCTCTCTCTCTCTAATGTCACCCTGTTCCCTCTCTCTCTCTAATGACACCCCACTCCCTCTCTCTCTCTAATGTCACCCCATTCCCTCTCTCTCTAATGTCACCCCATTCCCTCTCTCTCTCTAATGTCACCCCATTCCCTCTCTCTCTCTAATGACACCCCATTCCCTCTCTCTCTCTAATGACACCCCATTCCCTCTCTCTCTAATAACACCCCATTCCCTCTCTCTCTCTAATGACACCCCATTCCCTCTCTCTCTCTAATGACGCCCCATTCCCTCTCTCTCTCTAATTACACCCCATTCTCTCTCTCTCTCTAATGACACCCCACTCCCTCTCTCTCTCTAATGACACCCCATTCCCTCTCTCTCTCTAATGTCACCCCATTCCCTCTCTCTCTCTAATAACACCCCATTCCCTCTCTCTCTCTAATGACACCCCACTCCCTCTCTCTCTCTAATGACACCCCATTCTCTCTCTCTCTCTTTCTAATGACACCCCATTCCCTCTCTCTCTCTCTCTAATGTCACCCCATTCCCTCTCTCTCTCTTTCTAATGACACCCCATTCCCTCTCTCTCTCTCTAATGACACCCCATTCTCTCTCTCTCTCTCTAATGTCACCCCATTCCCTCTCTCTCTCTTTCTAATGACACCCCATTCCCTCTCTCTCTCTCTAATGACACCCCATTCCCTCTCTCTCTCTCTAATGACACCCCATTCCCTCTCTCTCTCTAATGTCACCCCATTCCCTCTCTCTCTCTTTCTAATGACACCCCATTCCCTCTCTCTCTCTCTAATGTCACCCCATTCCCTCTCTCTCTCTTTCTAATGACACCCCATTCCCTCTCTCTCTCTAATGTCACCCCATTCCCTCTCTCTCTCTAATGTCACCCCATTCCCTCTCTCTCTCTCTAATGACACCCCATTCCCTCTCTCTCTCTCTCTCTCCCTCTCTCTCTAACGACACCCCATTCCCTCTCTCTCTCTAATGTCACCCCATTCCCTCTCTCTCTCTAATGTCACCCCATTCCCTCTCTCTCTCTAATGACACCCCATTCCCTCTCTCTCTCTCTCTCTCCCTCTCTCTCTAACGACACCCCATTCCCTCTCTCTCTCTAATGTCACCCCATTCCCTCTCTCTCTCTTTCTAATGTCACCCCATTCCCTCTCTCTCTCTAATGACACCCCATTCCCTCTCTCTCTCTCATGACACCCCATTCCCTCTCTCTCTCTAATGACACCCCATTCCCTCTCTCTCTCTCTCTCTCTCTAATGACGCCCCATTCCCTCTCTCTCTCTAATGACACCCCATTCCCTCTCTCTCAATGACACCCCATTCCCTCTCTCTCTCTAATGACACCCCATTCCCTCTCTCTTTCTAATGACACCCCATTCCCTCTCTCTCTAATGACACCCCATTCCCTCTCTCTCTCTAATGACACCCCATTCCCTCTCTCTCTCTCTAATGTCACCCCATTCCCTCTCTCTCTCTAATGACACCCCATTCCCTCTCTCTCTAATGACACCCCACTCCCTCTCTCTCTCTAATGTCACCCCATTCCCTCTCTCTCTCTAATGACACCCCATTCTCTCTCTCTCTAATGTCACCCCATTCCCTCTCTCTCTCTAATGTCACCCCATTCCCTCTCTCTCTCTTTCTAATGACACCCCATTCCCTCTCTCTCTCTCTAATGACACCCCATTCCCTCTCTCTCTCTAATGTCACCCCATTCCCTCTCTCTCTCTTTCTAATGACACCCCATTCCCTCTCTCTCTCTCTAATGTCACCCCATTCTCTCTCTCTCTCTTTCTAATGACACCCCATTCCCTCTCTCTCTCTCTAATGACACCCCATTCCCTCTCTCTCTCTAATGTCACCCCATTCCCTCTCTCTCTCTCTAATGACACCCCATTCCCTCTCTCTCTCTCTCTCTCTCCCTCTCTCTCTAACGACACCCCATTCCCTCTCTCTCTCTCTCTAATGGCACCCCATTCCCTCTCTCTCTCTAATGACACCCCACTCCCTCTCTCTCTCTAATGTCACCCCATTCCCTCTCTCTCTAACGACACCCCATTCCCTCTCTCTCTCTAATGACACCCCATTCCCTCTCTCTCTCTAATGACACCCCATTCCCTCTCTCTTTCTAATGACACCCCATTCCCTCTCTCTCTCTAATGTCTCCCCATTCCCTCTCTCTCTCTCTCTCTCTCTAATGACGCCCCATTCCCTCTCTCTCTCTAATGACACCCCATTCCCTCTCTCTCAATGACACCCCATTCCCTCTCTCTCTCTAATGACACCCCATTCCCTCTCTCTCTCTAATGACACCCCATTCCCTCTCTCTCTCTAATGACACCCCATTCCCTCTCTCTCTAATGACACCCCACTCCCTCTCTCTCTCTAATGTCACCCCATTCCCTCTCTCTCTCTAATGACACCCCATTCCCTCTCTCTCTCTAATGTCACCCCATTCCCTCTCTCTCTCTAATGACACCCCATTCCCTCTCTCTCTTTCTAATGACACCCCATTCCCTCTCTCTCTCTCTCTAATGTCACCCCATTCCCTCTCTCTCTCTCTCTAATGTCACCCCATTCCCTCTCTCTCTCTAATGACACCCCATTCCCTCTCTCTCTCTAATGTCACCCCATTCCCTCTCTCTCTCTAATGACACCCCATTCCCTCTCTCTCTTTCTAATGACACCCCATTCCCTCTCTCTCTCTCTCTAATGTCACCCCATTCCCTCTCTCTCTCTCTCTAATGTCACCCCATTCCCTCTCTCTCTCTAATGACACCCCATTCCCTCTCTCTCTCTAATGTCACCCCATTCCCTCTCTCTCTCTCTAATGTCACCCCATTCCCTCTCTCTCTCTAATGACACCCCATTCCCTCTCTCTCTCTAATGACCCCCCATTCCCTCTCTCTCTCTCCGATGGTCCCAGTTTCCGGTCCGTTTTCCCGCTGGATCCCTCTGCATGTTTCTTTGCTCTTCCTGTCGCCGAATGAGTTTTGTTTTCTGATATGTTCTCTCTGTGTTATCTTGTCCCTGTCTCTCCCTGACCTCTTTCCCCTGACCCCTGACCCCTGACCTCATCTTTGTTTTCCCCTGCCTCATGTTGTCCCTATTCTCTCTCTCTCTCTCTCCCTCTGTCCTTCCTCATTCCCCCATTCTCTCCTCTTTCACTGACATAACCTCCCTCGTTCCTCTGTCTATCTATCTCCCCTCCTTCCTCTCCCCTCGACCTGCTGACACTCTCTCTCCCCCCGCTGCCTCTGCCTCCCCTCTGTCTCCCCTCCTTCCCTGCCCCTCTCGGGGCTGATTCTCCCTCCCCTTCTCCCATGACCATCTCTCCCCCCCCCATGCTCCTTCTTCCTTCACCTGGCTCTCCTTCCCCAATGTCTCTCTCTCGCCTCCCCCCTCTCTCTCTCTTTCTCTCCCCCTCCTTCTCTCTGTCTTTCCCCACCTCCTCTCTGTCTCTCTGCCCCTCCTCTCTCTCTCCACCTTCCTCATCTCTCTGTCCATCTCCCTTCTCTCTCTCTCTCTTGTTCCCTCCTCTCTCTCTCTCCCTCCTCTCTCTCCATCTTCCTCCTCTCCCTCTCTCTCTCTATCTCCTTCCTCTCTTCTCCCCTTTTAACTCCCTCTTTTATCTCCCTCTCTATCCTCTCTCCCTCTCCCATCTCCCTCTCCCCCTCCCTCTTCCTCTCTTCCCTCCCTCTCCCATCTCCCCCGTCTCCCATTTCTCTCCTCTCCCTCCCTCCCTCCCTCTCTCCCTCTCTCCCCACTGTGTCCCTCCCTTTCCCCTCGGCCTCCCTCTCCTCTCCCTCCCTCTGTCGTTGCCTCTCTCAGGGACGAAAGCCCGGCTACTTCTCGTTCCTGGACCCATTCTCTCCCGCGGTCTGGCTGTTCATGTTACTTGGCTACCTGGCTGTCAGCTGTGTGCTCTTCCTCGCTGCACGGTAAGTGGTTCTACCCTCGAGACATTCCCGTCCCTCCCTCACACGGCCCCGGGTCACCGTGTTACTGACGCTGCCTGGTCTCAGTGACAGGCCTGTCCCTCCCTCACACGGCCCCGGGTCACCGTGTTACTGACGCTGCCTGGTCTCAGCGACAGGCCCGTCCCTCCCTCACACGGCCCCGGGTCACCGTGTTACTGACGCTGCCTGGTCTCAGCGACAGGCCCGTCCCTCCCTCACACGGCCCCGGGTCACCGTGTTACTGACGCTGCCTGGTCTCAGCGACAGGCCCGTCCCTCCCTCACACGGCCCCGGGTCACCGTGTTACTGACGCTGCCTGGTCTCAGCGACAGGCCTGTCCCTCCCTCACACGGCCCCGGGTCACCGTGTTACTGACGCTGCCTGGTCTCAGCGACAGGCCTGTCCCTCCCTCACACGGCCCCGGGTCACCGTGTTACTGACACACGGCCCCGGGTCACCGTGTTACTGACGCTGCCTGGTCTCAGCGACAGGCCCGTCCCTCCCTCACACGGCCCCGGGTCACCGTGTTACTGACGCTGCCTGGTCTCAGCGACAGGCCTGTCCCTCCCTCACACGGCCCCGGGTCACCGTGTTACTGACGCTGCCTGGTCTCAGCGACAGGCCTGTCCCTCCCTCACACGGCCCCGGGTCACCGTGTTACTGACGCTGCCTGGTCTCAGCGACAGGCCTGTCCCTCCCTCACACGGCCCCGGGTCACCGTGTTACTGACGCTGCCTGGTCTCAGCGACAGGCCTGTCCCTCCCTCACACGGCCCCGGGTCACCGTGTTACTGACGCTGCCTGGTCTCAGTGACAGGCCTGTCCCTCCCTCACATGGCCCCGGGTCACCGTGTTACTGACGCTGCCTGGTCTCAGCGACAGGCCCGTCCCTCCCTCACACGGCCCCGGGTCACCGTGTTACTGACGCTGCCTGGTCTCAGCGACAGGCCTGTCCCTCCCTCACACGGCCCTGGGTCACCGTGTTACTGACGCTGCCTGGTCTCAGCGACAGGCCTGTCCCTCCCTCACACGGCCCCGGGTCACCGTGTTACTGACGCTGCCTGGTCTCAGCGACAGGCCCGTCCCTCCCTCACACGGCCCCGGGTCACCGTGTTACTGACGCTGCCTGGTCTCAGCGACAGGCCTGTCCCTCCCTCACACGGCCCCGGGTCACCGTGTTACTGACGCTGCCTGGTCTCAGCGACAGGCCTGTCCCTCCCTCACACGGCCCCGGGTCACCGTGTTACTGACGCTGCCTGGTCTCAGCGACAGGCCTGTCCCTCCCTCACACGGCCCCGGGTCACCGTGTTACTGACGCTGCCTGGTCTCAGCGACAGGCCCGTCCCTCCCTCACACGGCCCCGGGTCACCGTGTTACTGACGCTGCCTGGTCTCAGCGACAGGCCTGTCCCTCCCTCACACGGCCCCGGGTCACCGTGTTACTGACGCTGCCTGGTCTCAGCGACAGGCCCGTCCCTCCCTCACACGGCCCCGGGTCACCGTGTTACTGACGCTGCCTGGTCTCAGCGACAGGCCTGTCCCTCCCTCACACGGCCCCGGGTCACCGTGTTACTGACACACGGCCCCGGGTCACCGTGTTACTGACGCTGCCTGGTCTCAGCGACAGGCCTGTCCCTCCCTCACACGGCCCCGGGTCACCGTGTTACTGACGCTGCCTGGTCTCAGCGACAGGCCTGTCCCTCCCTCACACGGCCCCGGGTCACCGTGTTACTGACGCTGCCTGGTCTCAGCGACAGGCCCGTCCCTCCCTCACACGGCCCTGGGTCACCGTGTTACTGACGCTGCCTGGTCTCAGCGACAGGCCCGTCCCTCCCTCACACGGCCCCGGGTCACCGTGTTACTGACGCTGCCTGGTCTCAGCGACAGGCCCGTCCCTCCCTCACACGGCCCCGGGTCACCGTGTTACTGACGCTGCCTGGTCTCAGCGACAGGCCTGTCCCTCCCTCACACGGCCCTGGGTCACCGTGTTACTGACGCTGCCTGGTCTCAGCGACAGGCCTGTCCCTCCCTCACACGGCCCCGGGTCACCGTGTTACTGACGCTGCCTGGTCTCAGCGACAGGCCCGTCCCTCCCTCACACGGCCCCGGGTCACCGTGTTACTGACGCTGCCTGGTCTCAGCGACAGGCCCGTCCCTCCCTCACACGGCCCTGGGTCACCGTGTTACTGACGCTGCCTGGTCTCAGCGACAGGCCTGTCCCTCCCTCACACGGCCCCGGGTCACCGTGTTACTGACGCTGCCTGGTCTCAGCGACAGGCCTGTCCCTCCCTCACACGGCCCCGGGTCACCGTGTTACTGACGCTGCCTGGTCTCAGCGACAGGCCTGTCCCTCCCTCACACGGCCCCGGGTCACCGTGTTACTGACGCTGCCTGGTCTGTACTGTTCTTGCCTCGTTTCCGGGCTTCCTCTCTCTACCTCTGTCTGTCTGTGCTGCTGTCCGCTGGGTAATACTATCCCACTGATTGGATGAGAGGGACTGAATGGCCTCCTTTTGATTAAGTAGTTGGGGGTTTCCCCTGTTGTTTACCCTGTGCCCGCTCATGATAACTCTGAAGGAGGTACGTGCGGTCTCTCTGAGTGTGGGGACAGCAGTAAGCTGGCTGGGAGGGTGAGCTGGGCGGACATGTTACCCTGTGACTGGGACAGGCCGCGTGACTGGGAACGTGCACGGCCCCCAAGGATAATGTGGGTAAACGTGAGGTTAGCCACTTTGGGAGCACAAGGGGCAAGTCTAGTTGGGAAGACCATCAGGCATAGGAGCTAAAAGTAGGCCATTCAGCCCATCTTGGCTGCTCTCCTGTTCCATCATGGCCGATCAGTTTTTCAACCCCATTCCCCCACACTCTCTCGTAACCCTGGATCCCCGTTACAGTTCAGAGCCTGTCTATCTCAGTGTTAAATATCCTCAGTGACCAGGCCTCCCCAGCTTTCTATTCCAAACATTGCCCACTCTCTAGCTGAGGAAATCTCTCCCTTCACTCTGAGACTGTGCCCTAATCCCTCCTCCCAATGGAAACATCTTCTCACACCCCTCTCTGTCCAGGCCGGGTAATATTCCGTCAATGTCTGGTAGCTCTCCCCCTCGTCCGGTGAAACTCCGCTGAGTATAGACCCAGGAAGAGGGCGGTGCAGGGACCGCAGTGCCGCCTGGGTGTCCCCTCGTTCACCAGGCACCTGAATGGGTGCACGGCGCGGGCAGCTCGGTGTGTCATGGCGTCCTTCCCAGTGAGAGGAGGCAGGACCAGGAGATGGGCTGCCTCTCCGTGTTCGTACAGGGTGAGAGGGCAGCCCTGGAATCTGGTTAGATCCCCGGCCCTGTGGAAACAGGCCCAAACCAGGCCACACCGACCCTCCGCAGGGTCACCCACCCTTGCCCCCCCGACACTGAGCATTCTGGGGAAGTTAGCGCGGCCAGATCACCCTGACCTGCTCATCCTTGGATCGTGGGAGGAAACCGGAGCACCCGGAGGTAAAAAGCCGGCATACGATCTATATCCCTGCTGTTCAGGGTCTGTGTAAATCCTCTGAAATGTTGCTATAGTATCTGCTTCTACCCCCGACCTCCCTCCCCCCGGCAACGTGTCTCTGCTGGGTGAGAGGAAATGTTCCTCACACATCTCCTTTAAACATTTCCCCTCTCACTCTAAACCTCTGCCCCCTAATTGTTTTGATTTTATTCACTTGTGGGACATGAGCATCTCTGGCTGGGCCCAGCGTTGGTTACCCCGTCCCTAGTTGCCACCCCCCCCCTCCCATCTTGGGAAGATGGGGCGAGAGCCGCCATCTTGAATGGCCGCCATCTTGAATGGCTGCTCTGGGTTAGACCCACAATGTTGTCCCTGAGGGAGGGAATCCCAGGAATCTGGCCCAGCCACACCGAAGGGTCGGCGAGATATTCCCAAAGTTGGGATGCGGAGTGGCTCAGGGAGGAGCTGGGGAGCCTGCAGGGGGCGGTATTCCCGATGGAGGTGACCGTGGATTTGGCCTGAGGGTCTTGACCATTCCCGTCCCGGGAGAGAGACTCTGACGGTCCACCCTGTCCGCGCCTCTCATCAGTTTATAAACTTCCAGCCAGGCGGCTCCTCCCCTCAGCCTCCGACGCTCCGGTGAAAGCAATCCCAGGTTGTCCACCCTCTCCTTCCAGCCAGTGCGCTCCGACTCAGGCGGCGTCCCAGCGAGACCCTCTTCACTACGGTCTCCGGAGCCACCAGGAGCTGCCGACAGGGCGGTGACCGGAGCTGCGCGCCAAGTGGGAACCGCAGTCAAGTTTCAGAGAGCTGCCCACGTGTAGAGTCAGTGCCCTGACCAGTAAAGGCAGGTATGCCACCTGCCTTCCATGCCACCTTCACCTCTTGGGGTGCCACTTTCAGGGAGCGGTGGGGTTCCTGACGAGAGCCTGATGCAGTTAGCGCTCCGGTCGCCATAGGATTGAGGAAGGGTCCCTTAGCAACCGACAAAGTTCCACCAGGGTTGGACAGAGGGAAACCTAGGAAGGGTGGTGCCTTCCCCTCTGACCTATCACCTCCATCCCCACCCCCACCCCCCTACCGTACTCGTTGCTACCTTCTCCCCCGCCCCCTCCCCCATTTATCTCTCCACCTCTGGAGGATTCCTGCCTCTATTCCTGACGAAGGGCTGTTGCCCGAAACGTCGATGTTCCGGTTCCTCGGATGCTGCCTGACCTGCTGTGCTTTCCCAGCCCCACCCTGATCTGATCCCTGAGGAGAGCCCGGGAAGGATGTTCCCCGTGACCAGGGAGGGCCGCCCAGCCTGAGGACACAGGCCGCGCTGGGCCGGGCTGAGGAGGAAGTGGGGGGTTCTCTTCGAGAAAACGAGGCGTAAATCCTTGAATGTAGTTGGAGAGGGAGTTAGGTCCCGTTCTGAGGCTGGAGGTACCAAAGGGTTTAGAGAGAAACGAGAGCGGGGGGGATTGATTGGACGATCAGCTGGTTGAATGTTCGAACAGGTTCAAAGGGCTGAATGGCCTACATCTGCTCCTATTTTATCTGCATTTCAGACTCACTTACTCACATCTGAACTCTGTTTCAGAATCCCTCCCGGAGAATCCGGTTTCAGTCCCCCACCCCCCTTCTCCCGCGGTATTCACAAACCTCTCCGTGATCCCGTCCCTGGCGAGAGAAGCCTTCCCCCCCCGAGACAGCGCCAATACCTCAGGGATGCCTTTTGATGCCCTGCTCTATCATTTCCTCCCGGAAGTTTGTTTCCAGGCCTTCGATTCCCTCTAGGATAGAGAACGTTGCAGCCCAGTACAGGCCCTTCGGCCCCTCGATGTTGTGCTGACCCGTGGAACCAACCTGAAGCCCATCGAACCTCCACTATTCCATTCTCACCCACATCTCTGTCCCATGGCCATTTCAATCCTGTACATTTGGCGAGTCTTCTACTACTGTTCCACACCTTCACTATTCACTGAGTGAAGAAGCTACCTCTGACAACGTCCTATATCTACCACCCCTCAATTTAAAGCCATCACAATCTGAGGATAAAGGCTCTCCCTGTCCACCCTCTCTAACCCTCTGTACGTCTCCATTAAGTCACCTCTCAACCTCCTTCTCTCTCACAAAAACAGCCTCAGCCGTTCCTCATAAAACCTTCCCTCCAAACCAGGCAACATCCCGGTAAATCTCCTCTGCCCCCTTTCCAAAGCTTCCACGTCCTTCCTGTAACGCGGTGACCAGGACTGGACACGATACTCCAAGTGCGGCCGCACCAGGGATTTGTACAGCTGCAGCATAACCTCATGGTTCCAAATCCCAATCCCTCTGCCAATAAAAGCTAACACACCATAAGACTTCTTAACAACCCTGCCAACCTGGGTGGCAACTTTCAGGGATCTGTGTACCTGGACACCGAGATCTCTCTGCTCATCTACACCACCAAGAATCCTACCATTAGCCCAGTACTTTGCATTCTGGTTACTCTGACCGAAGTGAATCACCTCACACTTGTCCGCATTAAACTCCATTTGCCACCTCTCAGCCCAGCTCTGCAGCTTATCTATGTCTCTCTGTAACCTACAACATCCTTCGTCACCATCCACAACTCCACCGACCTCAGTGTCGTCTGCAAATTTACTAACCCGCCCACATCCAGGTCGTTTATAAAAATGACAAACAGCAGTGGACCCAAAACAGATCCTTGCGGTACACCACTAGTAACTGAGCTCCAGGGTGAACATTTCCCATCAACCACCACCCTCTGTCTTCTTTCGGCAAGCCAATTTCTGATCCACACCACTAAACCACCCTCAATCTGTGTATTTTGTGCAGTGGCCTCTCACGGGGAACCTTATCAAACGCCTTTATTGAAATCCATGTACACCACATCGATGTCTTTACCCTCATCCACCTGCTTGGTCAAAAAACTCAATAAGGTTTGTGAGGCACGACCTGCCCTTCACAAAACCGTGCTGACTATCCCTAATCAGCTTATTCCTTTCTAGATGATGATAAATCCTATCTCTTATAACCTTATCCAACGTTTACCCACAAGGCTCACTGCTCTATGATTACCAGCGTTGTTGCTAATCCCCTTCTTGAACAAGGGGACAACATTTGCTATCCTCCAGTCTTCTGGCACTATTCCTGTAGACAATGATGACATAACGATCAAAGCCAAAGGTTCTGCAATCTCTTCCCTGGCTTCCCAGAGAATCCTGGGATAAATCCCATCCGGCCCAGGGGACTTATCCGTTTTCACACACTGCAGGATTTCCAACACCTCTCGCTTGTGAACTTCAATCCCATCTCGTCTAGGATCTCAGTATTCTCCTCAACAACTTCGCCTTTTTCCAGAGTGAAAAATATTCATTCAGCGCTTCCCCTTTCTCCTCGGACTCCACACACAACTTCCCACTCCTCTCCTTGATTAGCCCGAATCTTTCTCTAGTCATTGTTTTATTCCTGATATACCTACAGAAAGCTTTAGAGTTTTCCTTGATCCTACCCGCCATGTCCTCACCTGGCTCTTCATCGCTCTCTCTTTAGGCCTTTCCTGGCTAACTCGCTTTCTTTCTCAGTAATCCCAACGAATTGGCCACGCTAAGTTTCCCATAGTGCTCAGGGATGTGTGGGTTGGGCGCATTAGTCAGGGGGAAACGTAGAGGAAGAGGGCAGAGGAATGGGTCTGGGTGGGATACTCTTTGGAGGGTCAGGGTGGACTTGTTGGGCCGAATGGTCTGTTTCCACACTGTTGGGAATTCAATGATTCTATGACAACAGGGCAGCTCAGTGCTGCCTCACAGCGCCAGGGTCCCAGGTTCGATTCCCGCCCCAGGTGACTGACTGTGTGGAGTTTGCACTTTCTCCCTGTGTCTGTGTGGGTTTCCTCTGGGTGCTCCGGTTTCCTCCCACAGTCCAAAGATGTGCAGGTTAGGGTGGATTGGCCATGGGAAATTACCCGCAGTATTCAGGGATGTGCAGGTTAGGGGGGATTGGCCATGGGAAATTACCCACAGTGCTCAGGGATGTGCAGGTTAGGGGGGATTGGCCATGGGAAATTACCCACAGTGCTCAGGGATGTGCAGGTTAGGGGGGATTGGCCATGGGAAATTACCCACAGTGCTCAGGGATGTGCAGGTTAGGGGGGATTGGCCATGGGAAATTACCCACAGTGTTCAGGGATGTGCAGGTTAGGGGGGATTGGCCATGGGAAATTACCCACAGTGCTCAGGGATGTGCAGGTTAGGGGGGATTGGCCATGGGAAATTACCCACAGTGCTCAGGGATGTGCAGGTTAGGGTGAATTGGCCATGGGAAATTACCCACAATGTTAGGTGCATTAGTCAGAGGGAAATGGGTCTGGGTGGGTTACTCTTTGGAGAGTGGGTGTGGACTGGTTGGGCCTGTTCCCACGCTGTAGGGAATCTAATCTAATCTTGCAGTTCTCAGCTTTCACAGCATAGACAAACCTCCATTAACACTGCAGGGTGCCGTGCACTGCGATGGTAATGGGACCAGAAAGGGGGAGGGGGCGAGGGGGGCATTGCTTTCAAATTCAAACCAGGACTCCTGGGGGTGACATCAGGAATCACCTCCATCCCCCACCACCTGCCAACCCTGCCCTAAATAAAGCTGTTGAGGTGAAGGGTCAGTTAGAAGTGGCAAGTTGACTGCTCCTGGAATGGGAGAGGGGTTGAAGCCTTGCCCCACACCTCAGGACGGACATGCTGGCACAGGAGCGTGCCCAGCGGAGACTCACACGGATGCTCCCTGGAATGGTCGGCCGAACATACGAGGAACGGCTGAGGATCCTGGGATTGTATTCATGAGAGTTTACAAGATTGAGGGGAGATCTAATAGAAATTTACAAGATCATGCATGATTTAGAAAGGGTGGATGCTGGGAAGTTGTTTCTGTTAAGCGAGGAGACTAGGATCCGTGGGCACTGCCTTAGAATTAGAGGAGGTCAATTCAGAACAGAAATGCGGAGACATTTCTTCAGCCAGAGGGTGGTGGGCCTGTGGAATTCATTGCCGCAGAGTGCAGTGGAGGCCGGGACACTAAATATCTTCAAGGCCGAGATTGATAGATTCTTAATCTCGCAAGGAATGAAGGGGAGAGTGCGGGTAAGTGGAGTTGAAACGCCCATCAGCCTTGATTGAACGGTGGAGAGGACTCGATGGGCCGAATGGCCTTGCCCCACCCTCCTGATGTCTTCTGGTCTCGCCTTTATCCGAATGACCTCCTCCAGATCCCGTCTCCCTGCTCGCCCTCTGAGCTGGGTGTTGAGGACAGGGAGGCGTTGTGTTCGTTCGTTGGGGGGGTAGCTGGGCCCCGCGTTTATTGTTGGGGCGCGAGAGAACCGCGGGCGCTGTGAAGGAACAGGGGTTGCTGGAAAAACTCGGCAGGTTCTGGCAGCGTCTGTGGAGGCAGGAATCAAAAGTGAGGGTCTCAGGTCCACTGAGCCTTCTCAGAGCAGACAGCAGCTAGGTCATTATTGGGTTCAATTCAGGAAAGAGGTCATGACCCCCGTCCCTAGTTGCCCCCCCCCCCCCCGGCAACCTTGAGAGGGTGGGGGGGTGAGCTGCCATCTTGAATCACTGCATTCTACCTGCAGGAGGGAGACCCACAATGTTCCTGAGAGGGGGATTTCCAGGATTCTCACCCCCACTGAAGGAATGGGAGATACATATCCAAACGGGATGGGGAGGGGCTCGGAGGGGAACATGCAGAGGGGGAGGGGTGGTGTTCCCATGTGTCCGTCGCCCCTTGTCCTTCCCGATGGAAGGGGGCGTGGGTTTGGAAGGTGCTGCCTGAGGGTCTTTGGTGAGCATCTTGTAGCTGGTACACACTGCTGTTACTGAGGGGGGGTGGGGGGAGGGAGGGGATGGTACACACTGCTGTTACTGAGGGAGGGTGGGGGGAGGGAGGGGATGGTACACACTGCTGTTACTGAGGGGGGGGTGGGGGGAGGGAGGGGATGGTACACACTGCTGTTACTGAGGGGGGGTGGGGGGAGGGAGGGGATGGTACACACTGCTGTTACTGAGGGGACGGTACACACTGCTGTTACTGGGGTGGGGTGGGGGGAGGGAGGGGATGGTACACGCTGCTGTTACTGAGGGGGGAGGGAGGGGATGGTACACACTGCTGTTACTGAGGGGGTGTGGGGGAGGGAGGGGATGGTACACACTGCTGTTACTGCGTGGGGTGGGGGGAGGGAGGGGATGGTACACACTGCTGTTACTGAAGGGGGTGGGGGGGGAGGGAGGGGACGGTACACACTGCTGTTACTGAGGTGGGTGGGGGGGAGGGGATGGTACATACTGCTGTTACTGAGGGGGGGTGGTGTGAGGGAGGGGATGGTACACACTGCTGTTACTGAGGGGGGGGGGTGGGGGGGAGGGAGGGGACGGTACACACTGCTGTTACTGAGGGGGGGGGAGGGAGGGGTTGTTTGTGGGTGTGGGGCTGGGGGCTGCTTTGTCCCTGGATGGTTTTGAGCTTCTCGAGTGTTGTTGGAGCTGCCCCCATCCAGGGGCAAGTGAGGAGTATTCCCTCCCCCTCCTGACCTGTGAGTTGTAGATGGTGGGACAGGCCGGGGTGGGGGTCGTTACTCGCTGCAGGGCCCCCAGCCTCTGACCTGCTCTTGCAGCCGCTGTGTTACTGTGATGAGGCCAGTTGAGTTTGCCCTTTTCGATGGTGAGGGATTCAGTGGGGTGGCACCGTGGCTCAGTGGTTAGCGCTGCTGCCTCACAGGACCTGGGTTCGATTCCAGCCTCAGGCAACTCTCTGTGTGGAGTTTGCACATTCTCCCTGTGTCTGTGTGGGTTTCCTCCCACAGTCCAAAGATGTGCAGGTCAGGGTGGATTGGCCATGGGAAATTACCCACAGTGCTCAGGGATGTGCAGGTTAGGGTGGATTGGCCATGGGAAATTACCCACAGTGTTCAGGGATGTGTAGGTTAGGGTGGATTGGCCATGGGAAATTACCCACAGTGTTCAGGGATGTGTAGGTTAGGGTGGATTAGTCTGGGGTTACTGTCGGGGTAAGGGTTACTCTTTGAGGGGTCGGTGTGGACGTGTTGGGCTGAAGAGCCTGCTTCCACATTGTCGGGATAACAGTGATGGTAACACCATGGAATGTGAAGGGGCGGTGGTTACAGCGTCTGTTCTCGGTAACGGTCACTGTCTGGGACCTGAATGTTACTCCCCACTTGTCAGCCCGAGCCGGGAGATTGTTCGGGATTTGTTCCATTCGCCCCTCGGGCAGTCACCTTGCCTCTTCTCGTTCCCTTTTGGCAGAATGAGCCCTTACGAGTGGTACAACCCTCACCCGTGCCTGAGGGAGCGAGTGGACATCCTGGAGAACCAGTACACGCTGGGGAACAGCCTTTGGTTCCCGGTCGGAGGTTTCATGCAGCAGGGCTCTGAGATTATGCCCCGTGCTCTCTCCACGCGCTGCGTCAGCGGAGTCTGGTGAGTGGGCAAGGGGCTGGGGGGAAGGGTGGGGGGAGAGGGGGGAGAAGGTTGAGGGAGGAGCAGCAACAACGTTTCACTGGCTATCGCCTACCTCATCCCACCGTGAGAAAGGATGGCAGCTTTCAGCCTTGGATCGTCTCCAGTTAGACTCTCGCTCGCTGGTGGGCAGGTGGGCAGCTTGCTATCATTTCTCCCGCGCCATTCGCCTCCGGTTCCACGCGTTACTGGGACCCACGGGGCAGGGGCTGCGCCCGACTGATTCAGAGCTGCATTCACAGAGGGAGGTCGGAAGGCACAAGGAAATTTGGGACAATTCCCATTTCACGCGCCTTGCAGTAACTTCACGAGTGATGTTTTATTCATGGGGGTCAGCGGCTGGGCCCAGCGTTTATTACCCTGTCCCTGATTGCCCCTTGAGAGGGTGGGGTGGGGAGAGCCGCCATCTTGAACCACTGCAGTCCATGTGTTGACCCACAATGTTCAGGAGGGAATTCCAGGAATCTGACCCAGCCGCACTGAAGGGACGGCGAGATATTTCCAAGTCGGGATGGGGAGTGACTCAGAGGGGAACTTGCAAGGAGTGGGGTTCCCATATATCTGCTGCCCCTTGTCCTTCCCGATGGAAGGGGCCGTGGGTTTGGAAGGTGCTGCCTGAGGGTCTTTGGTGAGTTTCTGCAGGGCATCTTGTAGCTGGGACAACACTGCTGTTACTGAGGGGGGTTGGGGGGAGGGAGGGAGGGAGGGGATGTTTGTGGGTGTGGGGCCAATCCAGCGGGGGCTGCTTTGTCCCTGGATGGTGGAGAGCTTCTCGAGTGTTGTTGGAGCTGCCCCCACCCAGGGGCAAGTGGGGAGTATTCCCTCCCCCTCCTGACCTGGGCCTTGTAGATGATGGTGTTTACTTTCTGTCATTTACATAAATGATTTGGATCGAGCATAAGAGGTAAAGTTAGTAAGTTTGCAGATGACCCCAAAATTGGAGGTGTAGTGGGCAGCGAAGAGGGTTCCCTCAGATTACAACAGGATCTGGACCAGATGGGCCCATGGGCTGAGAAGTGGCAGATGGAGTTTAATTCAGATAAATGTGAGGTGCTGCATTTTGGGAAAGCAAATCTTAGCAGGACTTATACACTTAATGGTAAGGTCCTAGGGAGTGTTGCTGAACAAAGAGACCTTGGAGTGCAGGTTCATAGCTCCTTGAAAGTGGAGTCGCAGGTAGATAGGATAGTGAAGGAGGTGTTTGGTATGCTTTCCTTTATTGGTCAGTGTATTGAGTACAGGAGTTGGGAGGTCATGTTGCGGCTGTACAGGACATTGGTTAGGCCACTGTTGGAATATTGCATGCAATTCTGGTCTCCTTCCTATCGGAAAGATGTTGTGAAACTTGAAAGGGTTGAGAAAAGATTTACAAGGATGTTGCCAGGGTTGGAGGGTCTGAGCTACAGGGAGAGGCTGAACAGGCTGGGGCTGTTTTCCCTGGAGCGTCGGAGGCTGAGGGGTGACCTTATAGAGGTTTATAAAACCATGAGGGGCATGGATAGGATAAATAGACAAAGTCTTTTCCCTGGAGTGGGAGAGTCCAGAACTAGAGGGGCATAGGTTTAGGGTGAGAGGGGAAAGATATAACAGGGACCTAAGGGGCAACGTTTTCACACAGAGGGTGGTACGTGTATGGAATGAGCTGCCAGAGGATGTGGTGGAGGCTGGTACAATTACAACATTTAAGAGGCAGTTGGATGGGTATATGAATAGGAAGGGTTTGGAGGGATATGGGCCGGGTGCTGGCAGGTGGGACTAGATTGGGTTGGGATATCTGGGTCAGCATGGACAGGTTGGGCCGAAGGATCTGTTTCCGTGCTGTACATCTCTATGACTCTATGACAGGCTTTGGGGGGAGTTAGGAGGGGAGTTACTCGCTGAGGGATTCCCAGCCTCTGACCTGTTCCTGTAGGTCCTGTGTTTATGTGGTGGGTCCAGTTGTGTTTGTGATCAATAGTAACTCCCAGGATGTTGTTAGTGGGGGAGTCAGTGATGGTAACACCATTGGATGTTAAGGGGCGGTGGTTAGAGCGTCTGTTATCGGTGTCGGTAACTGTCTGCCATTTCTGGGGCCTGAATGTCACTCCCCACTTGTCAGCCCAAGCCGGGAGATTGTCCAGATCTTGGTACATTTGGGCCCGGAGTGTTTCAGGATCTGAGGAATGGTGAATGGTGCTGAACACTGTGTAATCATTGGCGACCATCCCCACGTCTGACCTTGTCATGGAGGGAAGGTCATTGCTGAAGCAGCTGATGATGGCTGGGCTGAGGACACTGCCCTGAGGGAGTCCTGCAGCGATGGCCTAGAGCTGGGACGACTGACCCCCGACAACCACAACCAGCATCCTGTGTGCCAGGCGTGATGACTCCAACCAGGAGAGGCTATGCCCCCCCGATACCCTTTGATCCCACAGAACAATCCAGCGCAGAACAGGCCCTTCGGCCTAAGCCCATCCCCCCATACTATCCCATCATCACCCATGTGCTTATCTAAGGATTGTTTAACTCTCCCTAATGTGGCTGGGTTAACTACATTAGCAGGTAGGGCATCCCACACCCTTACCACGCTCTGAGTAAGGAACCAGCCTCTGACATCTGTCTTAAATCTATCGCCCCTCAGTTTGTAGCTATGCCCCCCTCGTACACACTGACATCACCATCCGAGGAAAAAGAGTCTCACTGTCTACCCTGTCTCATCCTCTGACCATCTTGTATGTCTCTATCAAATCCCCCCCTTAGCCTCTTCCCTCCAATGAGAATGGACCCAAGTCCCTCAGCCTTTCCTCACAAGACCTTCCCTCCAGACCAGGCAACATCCTGGTAAATCTCCTCTGCCCCTTTCCCAATGCTTCCACCTCCTTCCTGTCATGGGGTGACCAGAACTGTACACAATATTCCAAGTGCGGCCGTACTTGTACAGTTGCAGCGTGATATTGTGGCTCCAGAACTCAATCCCACTACCAATAACACCGAACACCCCGTACGCCAGCACTATCCACCTGGGTGGAGAAAGTGAGGACTGCAGATGCTGGAGATCAGAGCTGAAAATGTGTTGCTGGAAAAGCGCAGCAGGTCAGGCAGCATCCAAGGAACAGGAGAATCGAGGTTTCGGGAATCCTGATGAAGGGCTTATGCCCGAAACGTCGATTCTCCTGCTCTTTGGATGCTGCCTGACCTGCTGCGTTTTTCCAGCAACACATTTTCAGCTATCCACCTGGGTGGCAACTATCAGGGATCTATGTACATGGGACACCAAGATCCCTCTGCACACCCACACTGCCATCGCCCCAGTAATCTGCCTTCCTGTTATCCTTCCCAAAGTGAATCCCCTCACGTTTAGCTGCACCGAACCCCAGCTTTGCCCCAAGCTCCTTCATACCGCCCTCGGTCCCACGCAGGGCCTTGATGTCAAATTCCCCTCCGGAGTTCAGCTCCTTAATCCGAAGGCCAGGACGAGGATCAGGAGCTGTGCGTGCCCAGGCCGAACTCCCAAACCGGGATCAGGAGAATGGAACAACTTGAGGGCAGACTCAGGAGAAGAGAGGGGGGGGGAACGCTTTCACCCCGTTGCGGAGGTGGGCATGTCGTGTTGGGTTGTGGGGGAATGTCTTCTCTCTCTGTCCAGCATTCACTGACCGGGGCCTGAACTGTCTGCCTGATCTAGGTGGGCCTTTACTCTGATCATCATCTCCTCATACACAGCGAACCTTGCTGCCTTCCTGACAGTGCAGAGGATGGAGGTCCCCATCGAGTCTGCGGATGATCTCGCCGATCAAACCAACATCGAGTATGGCACCATCCACGGAGGATCCACCATGACCTTTTTCCAGGTACTGGGAACCCAGAATCCTTTGGTATCATCTGAATCGGAGGTGGAGGGGGACTCTGAAGGTTTGATCACTGGGACCCCTTCCCTCAATGTGGCTGGCCTAGCAATGAGTGAGCTAAAACGAGGGCGTTATGGCCCAGACCAGACCCCCTTCAAAATATTCTAGCCTTGACCCTAACCTTTTCTTATTTTTAAGGTAAATGTGTTCCAGACGCAACCCAGGACTGATCAAGCTACTCGATATTAAGCAGAACGCAATTTATTCAAACACTAGACTTAAAGTGCCAGCAAAAAGAAAGATGTGCTTGGAATGACTTGAGTCTGTTCAAACCTTTACCGAATAATAGATGCAGTCACTATTACTAATTACCTGTTCCAATATAGTAACGTCCCTGAGCAAAAAAGGCAAATTCAGAAAAACAGACCTGTGTGGCAAGGGAGCCAGCAGCAGACAGAAACCCCCAGCTTCCGTCTATAACCGACAGAGGGTAACAATACTGCTAATTTGTCAAAACTCCTGTCCTGTTGGGATTCCATCAGCAACTTCTTAAAGCTCAACCTGATAGCTTAAAACAAAACCCATTAGAAATCCTGGTTCTTAGATTTAGCCACACCCAGCCAGGCTGCTCCTATTGTTCCAACTGGAAATAAAAAAAAAACCCCAAGGCCTGTTAACGTTCTCGCTAGATTGGTGCCTCTGCCTCAAAACATCTCTTCGGGGGGGAAATAAAGCAACACGACAAAATAACATCTTAAAGTGATGAGTCTGTGTGATTGGCAGGGGGTTCGATGCTCTGGGCTACAGAGACTGTGGGGCACTTTTTAAACCCCTCCCCATGGGCCCATGAGCTGGTCAGCATTTATTGCCCCCCCCCCCCCCGGTTGCCATGGAGATAGGTGGCGGCGACTGTACCCGTTGCTATAGCGATTGCGACAACCGAATGGCTTCTTCAGCCATTTCAGGGAGGCCCTGAGAGTCTACCCCCACCGCTGCGGGGTTCAGAGTCACATGTACACACAGGAAGACACACATGCTTCCCCCACCCTCCCGAAGCACGTCCGTGAACCAGGAATCTTTCCTCAGTTTCGATAACTTCATCAGCAAATTCCTGATTTGGATTTTTTATTCCCAAAATTAAAATCCTGCCGTGACAGGGCAGAAGGTCAGGTCCCCAGGGCATTGCCCGAGTGAGTTTATTCATCCATTCATGTCGGTGGGAAGTGGGTGCCGCAGGCTGGGCCCAGCAGTAATTGCCCCGTCCCTAGTTGCCCCCCATTCGGGGAGGGTGGGGGGTGGGGGAGAGCTGCCATCTTGACCCTCTGCAGCCCACCTGCTGTGGGCTGACCCACAACGTCCCCGAGGAGAGCAGGACACTAGGAATATGGAACACTGGGATTTCGGGGCACTGCATGTACGGGGTACTGGGAGTACAGGACACTGGGAGTATGGGACACTGGGAGTATGGGACACTGGGAGTACGGGGCACTGGGAGTACAGGACACTGGGAGTACGGGGCACTGGGAGTACAGGACACCAGGAACATGGAACACTGGGAGTATGGGACACTGGGAACATGGAACACTGGGAGGACGGGGCACTGGGAGTACGGGACACTGGGAGCATGGGACACTGGGAGGACGGGGCACTGGGAGGACGGGGCACTGGGAGTACAGGACACCAGGAACATGGAACACTGGGAGGACGGGGCACTGGGAGTATGGGACACTGGGAGCATGGGACACTGGGAGCATGGGACACTGGGAGCATGGGACACTGGGAGGACGGGGCACTGGGAGTACAGGACACCAGGAACATGGAACACTGGGAGGACGGGGCACTGGGAGTACGGGACACTGGGAGCATGGGACACTGGGAGGACGGGGCACTGGGAGTATTGGACACTGGGAGTATGGAGCAGTGGGAGTATGGGCCACTGGGAATATGGCACATCGGGAGAACAGGACACTGGGAGTATGGGACACCGGGTGTACGGGACACTGGGAATATGGGGCACCGGGAGTACAGGACACAGGGAATATGGGACACTGGGAGTACTGGGCACTGTAAGTATGGGGCACTGGGCGTACGGGACACTGGGATTATGGGATAATGGGAGTATGGAGCACTGGGAATATGGTACACTGGGAGTATAGGACATAGGGAGTATGGGACACTGGGAATATAGCACACCAGGAGTACAGGACGTTGGAAGTATGGGGCACTGGGAATATTGGACACTGGGAGTATGGGACACTGGGAGTATGGGGTGCTGGGAGTATGGGGTGCTGGGAGTATGGGACACTGGGAATATGGCACACTGGGAGTGCGGGACACTGGGAGTACGGGACACTGGGAGTCTGGGCCACCAGGAGTATGGGATCCTGGGAATATGGGGTACTGGGAGTACGAGACGCTGGGAGTATGGGACACCGGGAGTATGGGACACTGGGAGTACGGGACACTGGGAGTACGGGACACTGGGATTATGGGATAATGGGAGTATGGGGCCCTGGGAATATGGCACACCGGGAGTACAGGACTTTGGAATTATGGGGCACTGGGAATATTGGACACTGGGCATATAGAGCCCTGGGAGTATGGGGCATTGGGAATATGGTACACCGGGAGTACAGGACACAGGGAGTACGGGACACTGGGAGTACGGGACACTGGGAATATGGCACACCCTGAGTACAGGACCCTGGAAGTATGGGGCACTGGGAGTCTGCGACACCAGGATTATGGGACCCCAGGAGTATGGGGTACTGGGAGTATGGGACACTGGGTGTCTGGGACAATGGGTGTACAGGACACTGGGAGTATGGGACACCGGGAGTATGGGACACTGGGAGTATGGGATACTAGGGGTCTGGGATACCGGGAGTATGGGGCACTGTGAGTATGTGATATTGGGAGTATGGGACACTAGGTGTATTGGACACTGGGAGACTGGGACACAGGGAGTATGGGACACTGGGAGTAAGGGGGACTGGGAGTATGGGACACTGAGAGTATGGGACACTGGGAGTATGGGACACCGGGAGTATGGGACACCAGGAGTATGGGACACTGGGAATATGTGACACGAGGTGTATGGGACACAAGATACCGGGAGTATGGGAGACTGGGAATATGGGGCACTGGGAGTATGGGATATTGGGAGTATGGGACACTATGTGTATGGGACACTGAGAGTATGCGACTCCGGGAATATGGGACACTGGGAATATGGGACACTGGGAAATTGGGAAACCGGGAGTATGGGGCACTGTGAGTAAGGGGCCTTGGAAGTATGGGGCACTGGGAATGTGGGGCACTGGGAGTATGGGATACCGGGAGTATGGGACACGAGGTGTATGGGACACTGGGAGTATGGGGCACCGTGCGTATGGGATATTGTGAGTTTGGGGCACTATGTGTATGGGACACTGAGAGAATGGGACACTGGGAGAATGGACACAGGAAGTATGGGAAACTGGGAAATTGGGAAACCGGGAGTATGGGTCAGTGGGAGTAAGGGGCCTTGGAGGTATGGGACACTGGGAATTTGGGGCACTGGGAGTATGGGACACCAGGAGTATGGGACACCGGGAATATGGGACACTGGGAGTATGGGGCACTGGGAGTCTGGGACACTGGGAGTATGGGACAATGAGTGTATGGGGCACTGGGAGTCTAGGACACTGGGAATATGGACACCAGGAGAATGGGGGAATGGGTGTATGGGGACTTGGGAGTACGGGGCACTGGGAGTATGGCACATCGGGAGAACAGATCACTGGGAGTACGTGGCACTGGGAGTATGGCATACTGGGCGTATAGGCCCCTGGGAGTATGGCACACTGGGAATTTGGGGCACTGAGAGTTTGGGACACCAGGAGTATGGGACACTGGGAATATGGGACACTGGGAGCATGGGGCACTGGGAGTATGGGACACGGGGAGTACGGGACACGGGGAGACTGGGGCACAGGGAGTATGGGATATTGGGAGTATGGGACACTATGTGTATGGGACACTGAGAGTATGTGACTCCGGGAATATGGGACACTGGGAATATGGGACACTGGGATATTGGGAAACCGGGAGTATGGGGCACTGTGAGTAAGGGGCCTTGGAAGTATGGGACACTGGGAATGTGGGGCACCGGGAGTATGAGACACCGGGAGTATGGGAGACTGGGAGTATGGGAGACGAGGTGTTTGGGACACTGGGAGTCTGGGAGATGGAGAGTATGGGCCACTGGGAGTAAGGAGCCCTGGGAGTATGGGACATTGGGAGTATGAGACATAGGGAGTATGGGACACTGGGAGACTGGGACACTGGGAGTATCGGGCACTGGGAGTAAGGGGCTTTGGAAGTATGGGACACTGAGAATTTGGGGCACTGGGAGTATGGGACACCGGGAGTATGGTACACTGGGAGTATGGGACACTGGGAGTAAGGGATATTGGGATAATGGGACACTGGGAGTATGGTATAATGGGAGTATGGGACACTGGGAGTATGGGGCACTGGGAGTACGGGACACTGGGAGTACGGGACACTGGGATTATGGGATAATGGGAGTATGGGGCCCTGGGAATATGGCACACCGGGAGTACAGGACTTTGGAATTATGGGGCACTGGGAATATTGGACACTGGGCGTATAGAGCCCTGGGAGTATGGGGCATTGGGAATATGGTACACCGGGAGTACAGGACACAGGGAGTACGGGACACTGGGAGTACGGGACACTGGGAATATGGCACACCCTGAGTACAGGACCCTGGAAGTATGGGGCACTGGGAGTCTGCGACACCAGGATTATGGGACCCCAGGAGTATGGGGTACTGGGAGTATGGGACACTGGGTGTCTGGGACAATGGGTGTACAGGACACTGGGAGTATGGGACATCGGGAGTATGGGACACTGGGAGTATGGGATACTAGGGGTCTGGGATACCGGGAGTATGGGGCACTGTGAGTATGTGATATTGGGAGTATGGGACACTAGGTGTATTGGACACTGGGAGACTGGGACACAGGGAGTATGGGACACTGGGAGTAAGGGGGACTGGGAGTATGGGACACTGAGAGTATGGGACACCGGGAGTATGGGACACGGAATATGGGACAATGAGTGTTTGGGACACTGGGAGTATGGGACACCAGGAGTATGGGACACTGGGAATATGTGACACGAGGTGTATGGGACACAAGATACCGGGAGTATGGGAGACTGGGAATATGGGGCACTGGGAGTATGGGATATTGGGAGTATGGGACACTATGTGTATGGGACACTGAGAGTATGCGACTCCGGGAATATGGGACACTGGGAATATGGGACACTGGGAAATTGGGAAACCGGGAGTATGGGGCACTGTGAGTAAGGGGCCTTGGAAGTATGGGACACTGGGAATGTGGGGCACTGGGAGTATGGGATACCGGGAGTATGGGACACGAGGTGTATGGGACACTGGGAGTATGGGGCACCGTGCGTATGGGATATTGTGAGTTTGGGGCACTATGTGTATGGGACACTGAGAGAATGGGACACTGGGAGAATGGACACAGGGAGTATGGGAAACTGGGAAATTGGGAAACCGGGAGTATGGGTCAGTGGGAGTAAGGGGCCTTGGAGGTATGGGACACTGGGAATTTGGGGCACTGGGAGTATGGGACACCAGGAGTATGGGACACCGGGAATATGGAACACTGGGAGTATGGGGCACTGGGAGTCTGGGACACTGGGAGTATGGGACAATGAGTGTATGGGGCACTGGGAGTCTAGGACACTGGGAATATGGACACCAGGAGAATGGGGGAATGGGTGTATGGGGACTTGGGAGTACGGGGCACTGGGAGTATGGCACATCGGGAGAACAGATCACTGGGAGTACGTGGCACTGGGAGTATGGCATACTGGGCATATAGGCCCCTGGGAGTATGGCACACTGGGAATTTGGGGCACTGGGAGTTTGGGACACCAGGAGTATGGGACACTGGGAATATGGGACACTGGGAGCATGGGGCACTGGGAGTGTGGGGCACCGGGAGTATGGGACACGGGGAGTACGGGACACGGGGAGACTGGGGCACAGGGAGTATGGGATATTGGGAGTATGGGACACTATGTGTATGGGACACTGAGAGTATGTGACTCCGGGAATATGGGACACTGGGAATATGGGACACTGGGATATTGGGAAACCGGGAGTATGGGGCACTGTGAGTAAGGGGCCTTGGAAGTATGGGACACTGGGAATGTGGGGCACCGGGAGTATGAGACACCGGGAGTATGGGAGACTGGGAGTATGGGAGACGAGGTGTTTGGGACACTGGGAGTCTGGGAGATGGAGAGTATGGGCCACTGGGAGTAAGGAGCCCTGGGAGTATGGGACATTGGGAGTATGAGACATAGGGAGTATGGGACACTGGGAGACTGGGACACTGGGAGTATCGGGCACTGGGAGTAAGGGGCTTTGGAAGTATGGGACACTGAGAATTTGGGGCACTGGGAGTATGGGACACCAGGAGTATGGGAGACTGGGAGTATGGGACACTGGGAGTAAGGGATATTGGGATAATGGGACACTGGGAGTATGGTATAATGGGAGTATGGGACACTGGGAGTATGGGACACTGGGAGTATGGGGCACTGGGAGTACGGGACACTGGGAGTACGGGACACTGGGAATATGGCACACCCTGAGCACAGGACCCTGGAAGTATGGGGTACTGGGAGTCTGGGACACCAGGAGTATGGGGCCCCGGGAGTATGGGGTACTGGGAGTACGGGACACTGGGAGTATTGGGCACTGGGAGTATGGGACACTGGGAGTATGGAGCACTGGGAGTATGGGACACTGGGAGTATGGGACACTGGGAGTATGGGACACTGGGAGTATGGGACAATGGGTGTATGGGACACTGTGAGTATGGGATACCGGGAGTATGGGACACTGGAAATATGGGACACAGCGTGGATGGGACACAGGGGGACTTGGATACCGGGAGTATGGGACACTGGGAATATGGGACACTGGGTAATTGGGAAACCGGGAGTGTGGGGCACTGTGAGTAAGGGGCCTTGGAAGTATGGGACACTGGGAATTTGGGACACTGGGAGTATGGGACACCAGAAGTATGGGAATTTGGGACACTGGGAGTATGGGACACCAGGAGTATGGGATACCGGGAATATAGGAGACTGGGAGTATGGGAGACAGGGAGTATGGGACACTGGGAGTACGGGTCCCTGGGAGTTTGGGACACTGGGAGTATGGCACATCTGGAGAACAGGACACTGGGAGTATGGGACACCGGGTGTACAGGACACTGGGAATATGGGGCACCGGGAGTACAGGACACAGGGAATATGGGACACTGGGAGTACTGGGCACTGTAAGTATGGGGCACTGGGAGTACGGGACACTGGGATTATGGGATAATGGGAGTATGGAGCACTGGGAATATGGTACACTGGGAGTATAGGACATAGGGAGTATGGGACACTGGGAATATAGCACACCAGGAGTACAGGACGTTGGAAGTATGGGGCACTGGGAATATTGGACACTGGGAGTATGGGACACTGGGAGTATGGGACACTGGGAGTACAGGACACTGAAAGTATGGGGCACTGGGAGTATGGGACACTGGGATTGCGGGACACTGGGAGTACGGGACACTGGGAGTCTGGGACACTGGGAGTACGGGATCCTGGGAATATGGGGTACTGGGAGTACGAGACGCTGGGAGTATGGGACACCGGGAGTATGGGACACTGGGAGTACGGGACACTGGGAGTACGGGACACTGAGATTATGGGATAATGGGAGTATGGGGCCCTGGGAATATGGCACACCGGGAGTACAGGACTTTGGAATTATGGGGCACTGGGAATATTGGACACTGGGCGTATAGAGCCCTGGGAGTATGGGGCATTGGGAATATGGTACACCGGGAGTACAGGACACTGGGAGTACGGGACACTGGGAGTACGGGACACTGGGAGTACGGGACACCCTGAGTACAGTACCCTGGAAGTATGGGGCACTGGGAGTCTGCGACACCAGGATTATGGGACCCCAGGAGTATGGGACACTGGGAGTATGGGACACTGGGAGTATGGGACACTGGGAATATGGGACACCAGGATTATGGGACACCAGGATTATGGGACCCCAGGAGTATGGGGTACTGGGAGTATGGGACACTGGGTGTCTGGGACAATGGGTGTACAGGACACTGGGAGTATGGGACACCGGGAGTATGGGACACTGGGAGTATGGGATACTAGGGGTCTGGGATACCGGGAGTATGGGGCACTGTGAGTATGTGATATTGGGAGTATGGGACACTAGGTGTATTGGACACTGGGAGACTGGGACACAGGGAGTATGGGACACTGGGAGTAAGGGGGACTGGGAGTATGGGACACTGAGAGTATGGGACACCGGGAGTATGGGACACTGGGAATATGGGACAATGAGTGTTTGGGACACTGGGAGTATGGGACACCGGGAGTATGGGACACCAGGAGTATGGGACACTGGGAATATGTGACACGAGGTGTATGGGACACAAGATACCGGGAGTATGGGAGACTGGGAATATGGGGCACTGGGAGTATGGGATATTGGGAGTATGGGACACTATGTGTATGGGACACTGAGAGTATGCGACTCCGGGAATATGGGACACTGGGAATATGGGACACTGGGAAATTGGGAAACCGGGAGTATGGGGCACTGTGAGTAAGGGGCCTTGGAAGTATGGGGCACTGGGAATGTGGGGCACTGGGAGTATGGGATACCGGGAGTATGGGACACGAGGTGTATGGGACACTGGGAGTATGGGGCACCGTGCGTATGGGATATTGTGAGTTTGGGGCACTATGTGTATGGGACACTGAGAGAATGGGACACTGGGAGAATGGACACAGGGAGTATGGGAAACTGGGAAATTGGGAAACCGGGAGTATGGGTCAGTGGGAGTAAGGGGCCTTGGAGGTATGGGACACTGGGAATTTGGGGCACTGGGAGTATGGGACACCAGGAGTATGGGACACCGGGAATATGGAACACTGGGAGTATGGGGCACTGGGAGTCTGGGACACTGGGAGTATGGGACAATGAGTGTATGGGGCACTGGGAGTCTAGGACACTGGGAATATGGACACCAGGAGAATGGGGGAATGGGTGTATGGGGACTTGGGAGTACGGGGCACTGGGAGTATGGCACATCGGGAGAACAGATCACTGGGAGTACGTGGCACTGGGAGTATGGCATACTGGGCGTATAGGCCCCTGGGAGTATGGCACACTGGGAATTTGGGGCACTGAGAGTTTGGGACACCAGGAGTATGGGACACTGGGAATATGGGACACTGGGAGCATGGGGCACTGGGAGTGTGGGGCACCGGGAGTATGGGACACGGGGAGTACGGGACACGGGGAGACTGGGGCACAGGGAGTATGGGATATTGGGAGTATGGGACACTATGTGTATGGGACACTGAGAGTATGTGACTCCGGGAATATGGGACACTGGGAATATGGGACACTGGGATATTGGGAAACCGGGAGTATGGGGCACTGTGAGTAAGGGGCCTTGGAAGTATGGGACACTGGGAATGTGGGGCACCGGGAGTATGAGACACCGGGAGTATGGGATACCGGGAGTATGGGAGACTGAGAGTATGGGAGACGAGGTGTTTGGGACACTGGGAGTCTGGGAGATGGAGAGTATGGGCCACTGGGAGTAAGGAGCCCTGGGAGTATGGGACACTGGGAGTATGGGACACTGGGAGTCTGGGACACGGAGTATCGAGACACTGGGAGTATGGGACACTGGGAGTATGAGACATAGGGAGTATGGGACACTGGGAGACTGGGACACAGGGAGTATCGGGCCCTGGGAGTAAGGGGCTTTGGAAGTATGGGACACTGAGAATTTGGGGCACTGGGAGTATGGGACACCGGGAGTATGGGAGACTGGGAGTATGGGACACTGGGAGTAAGGGATATTGGGATAATGGGACACTGGGAGTATGGTATAATGGGAGTATGGGACACTGGGAGTATGGGACACTGGGAGTACGGGACACTGGGAGTACGGGACACTGGGAATATGGCACACCCTGAGCACAGGACCCTGGAAGTATGGGGCACTGGGAGTCTGGGACACCAGGAGTATGGGGCCCTGGGAGTATGGGGTACTGGTAGTACGGGGCACTGGGAGTATGGGACACTGGGAGTATGGAGCACTGGGAGTATGGGACACTGGGAGTATGGGACAATGGGTGTATGGGACACTGTGAGTATGGGATACCGGGAGTATGGGACACTGGAAATATGGGACACAGCGTGGATGGGACACAGGGGGACTTGGATACCGGGAGTATGGGACACTGGGAATATGGGACACTGGGTAATTGGGAAACCGGGAGTGTGGGGCACTGTGAGTAAGGGGCCTTGGAAGTATGGGACACTGGGAATTTGGGACACTGGGAGTATGGGACACCAGAAGTATGGGATACCGGGAATATGGGAGACTGGGAGTATGGGACACCAGGAGTATGGGATACCGGGAATATAGGAGACTGGGAGTATGGGAGACAGGGAGTATGGGACACTGGGAGTACGGGTCCCTGGGAGTTTGGGACACTGGGAGTATGGGACACCGGGAGTATGGGATACTGAGAGTATGGGACACTGGGAGTATGGGACACAGGGAATTTGGGACACAGGGAGTATGGGACAGTGGGAGAATGGGACACTGGGAGTCTGGGACATGGGGAGTATGGGAGACTGGGAGTATGGGACACGAGGTGTATGGGACATTGGGGGTCTGGGATACCGGGAGTATGGGAGACTAGGATTATGGGGCACCGTGCGTCTGGGACACTGAGAGTATGGGACACTGGGAGTACGGGGCCCTGGGAGTTTGGGACACTGGGAGTATGGGACTATGGGAATATGGGACACTGGGAAATTGGGAAACCGGGAGCTTGGGGCACTGTGAGTTGGGGCCTTGGAAGTATGGGACACTGGGAATTTGGGGCACTGGGAGTATGGGACACGAGGTGTATGGGACACTGGGTGTTTGGGGCACTGGTAGTGTGGGACACTGGGAGTATGGGATACTGGGGTCTGGGATACCGGGAGTATGGGAGACAGGGAGTATGGGGCACTGTGAGTATGGGATATTGGGAGTATGGGACACTAGAAGTATGGGACACTATGTGTATGGGACACTGGGAGACTGGAACACAGGGAGTATGGGACACCGGGAGTATGGGACACTGGGAGTATGGAGCACTGGGAATATGGGACACTGGGAGTATGGGACACTGAGAGTATGGGACACTGGGAAATTGGGAAACAGGGAGTATTGGGCACTGGGAGTAAGGGGCCTTAGAAGTATGGGACACTAGGAATTTGGGGCACTGGGAGTAAGGAATACCGGGAGTATGGGAGACTGGGAGTATGGGACACGAGGTGTATGGGACACTGGGGGTCTGGGATACCGGGAGTATGGGAGACTGGGATTATGGGGCACCGTGCGTATGGGATATTGTGAGTTTGGGGCACTATGTGTATGGGACACTGAGAGAATGGGACACTGGGAGTGTGGGCCACTAGGTGTATTGGGCACTGGGAGACTGGGACACAGGGAGTATGGGACACTGGGAGTTTGGGACACTGGGAAACCGGGAGTATGGGGCACTGTGAGTAAGGGGCCTTGGAAGTATGGGACACTGGGAATTTGGGGCACTGGGAGTATGGGACCCCAGGAGTATGGGAGACCGGGATTATGGGGCACCGTGCGTATGGGATATTGTGAGTTTGGGACACTGGGAGTGTGGGCCACCAGGTGTATTGGGCACTGGGAGACTGGGACACAGGGAGTATGGGACACTAGGAGTGTGGGACACTGGGAGTACGGGAGACTGTGAAATTGGGAAATCGGGAGGATGGGGCAGTGGGAGTAAGGGGCCTTGGAAGTATGGGACACTGGGAATTTGGGGCACTGGGAGTATGGGACTCCGGGAAATGGGACACTGTGGGAGTATGGGACAGGAGGTGTATGGGACATTGGGGTCTGGGATACCGGGAGTATGGGAAACTGGGATTATGGGGCACCGTGCGTATGGGATATTGTGAGTTTGGGGTACTATGTGTATGGGACACCGGGAGTATGGGACACCGGGAGTATGGGACACTGGGAGTATGGGACGCTGGGAGTATGGGACACTGGGAGTATGGGACACTGGGAGTAAGGGACCGGAGGTGTATGGGACACTGGGGGTCTGGGATACCAGGAGTATGGGAGACTGGGAGAATGGGATATTGGGATAATGGGACACTGGGACACTGGGAGCATGGGACACTGGGCGTACAGGTCACTGGGAATATGGGACACTAGCAGTATGGGACACTGGGAGTATGGGGCGTAGGGAGTATGGGACACTGGGAGTATGGGATTGTGGGAGTATGGGGCACTGTGAGTATGGGATAATGGGAGTATGGGACACTGGGAGTATGGGACACTAGAAGTATGGGACACTAGGTGTGTGGGACACTGGGACATTGGGACACAGGGAGTATGGGACACTCGGTGTATTGGACACTGGGAGACTGGGACACTGGGAATATCGGGCACTGGGAGTAAGGGGCCTTGGAAGTATGGGACACTGAGAATTTGGGGCACTGGGAGTATGGGACACCGGGAGTATGGGACACCGGGAATATGGGACACTGGGAGTATGGGACACGACATGTATGGGACGCTGGGTGTGTGGGGCACGAGGTGTATGGGACACTGGGTGTGTGGGGCACTGCTGGTGTGTGACACTGGGAGTATGGGATACTGGGGTCTGGGATACCGGGAGTATGGGAGACAGGGAATATGGGGCACTGTGAGTATGGGATATTGGGAGTATGGGACACTAGAAGTATGGAACACTAGGTGTATGGGACACTGGGAGACTGGGTACAGGGAGTATGGGATACTGGGAGCATGGGGCACTGGGAGTATGGGACACTGGGCGTATGGGACACTAGGAAATTGGGAAACAGGGAGTATCGGGCACTGGGAGTAAGGGGCCTTGGAAGTATGGGACACTGGGAATTTGGGGCACTGGGAGTTTGGAACCCCGGAAGTATGGGACACTGAGAATTTGGGGCACTGGGAGTATGGGACACCGGGAGTATGGGACACTGGGATTACGGGAGACTGTGAAATTGGGAAACCGGGAGTATGGGGCAGTGGGAGTAAGGGGACTTGGAAGTATGGGACACTGGGAATTTGGGGCACTGGGAGTATGGGACCCCGGGAGTATGGGACACTGAGATTATGGGACATTGGGTATTTGGGGCACTGGGAGTTTGGGACACTGGGATTATGGGACACTGGGAGTATGGGACACTGGGATTATGGGACACTGGGAGTATGGGATACTGGGAGTATGGGGCACTAGAAGTATGGGACACCAAGTGTATGGGATACTGGGAGACTGGAACACAGGGAGTATTGGGCACTGGGAGTAAGGGGCCTTGGAAGTATGGGACACTGAGAATTTGGAGCACTGGGAGCATGGGACACCGGGAGTATGGGACACCAGGAATATGGGACACGAGGTGTATGGGATACTGGGGGTCTGGGATACCGGGAGTATGGGAGACTGGGATTATGGGGCACCGTGCGTATGGGATATTGTGAGTTTGGGGTACTATGTGTATGGGACACCGGGAGTATGGGACACCGGGAGTATGGGACACTGGGAGTATGGGACGCTGGGAGTATGGGACACTGGGAGTATGGGACACTGGGAGTAAGGGACCGGAGGTGTATGGGACACTGGGGGTCTGGGATACCAGGAGTATGGGAGACTGGGAGAATGGGATATTGGGATAATGGGACACTGGGACACTGGGAGCATGGGACACTGGGCGTACAGGTCACTGGGAATATGGGACACTAGCAGTATGGGACACTGGGAGTATGGGGCGTAGGGAGTATGGGACACTGGGAGTATGGGATTGTGGGAGTATGGGGCACTGTGAGTATGGGATAATGGGAGTATGGGACACTGGGAGTATGGGACACTAGAAGTATGGGACACTAGGTGTGTGGGACACTGGGACATTGGGACACAGGGAGTATGGGCTACTGGGAGTATGGGAGACTGGGAAGTTGGGAAACCAGGAGTATGGGGCACTGGGAGTAAGGGGCCTTGGAAGTATGGGACACTGGGAATTTGGGGCACTGGGAGTATGGGACACCAGAAGTATGGGATACCGGGAGTATGGGAGACTGGGAGAATGGGACACTGGGAGTCTGGGACATGGGGAGTATGGAACACAGTGAGTATGGGACACTGGGAGCATGGGGCACTGGGAGTATGGAGCACTGGGAGAATGGGACACTGTGAGTATGGGACACTGAGAGTATGGGACACTGGGAAATTGGGAAACAGGGAGTATGGGACACTGGGAATTTGGGGCACTGGGAGTATGGGACACCAGAAGTATGGGATACCGGGAGTATGGGAGACTGGGAGTATGGGACACTGGGAGTATGGGGAACTGGGTGTATGGCACACAGGGAGTATGTGACACTAGGTTTATGGGACACTGGGAGACTTTGACACAAGGATTATGGGACACTGGGAGTATGGGACACTGGGAGTATGGGACACTGGGAGTACAGGACACTGAGAGTACGGGACACTGGGAGGATGGGACACTGGGAGTTTGGGACAATGAGAGTATGGGACACGAGGTGTATGGGACACAGGGTGTCTTGGATACCGGGAGTATGGGACTCCGGGAATATGGGACACTGGGAAATTGGGAAACCGGGAGTATGGGGCACTGTGAGTAAGGGGCCTTGGAAGTATGGGACACTGGGGATTTGGGGCACTGGGAGTATGGGACGCCGGGAGTATGGGATACCGGGAGTATGGGAGACTGGGAGTATGGGACACTGAGAGTATGGGACACTGGGAGTATGGGACACTGGGAGTGTGGGACACTGAGAGTATGGGACACCGGGAGGATGGGAGACTGGGAGTATGGGAGACTGGGAGTATGGGACACCAGGAGTATGGGACACTGGGAGTCTGGGAGATTGGGAGTATGGGCCACTGGAAGCAAGGAGCCCTGGGAGTATGGGACACTGGGAGTATGGGACACCGGGAAAATGGGACACTGGGAGTGTGGGACACGAGGTGTATGGGACACTGGGTGTTTGGGGCAGTGGTAGTGTGGGGCACTGGGAGTATGGGATACTGGGGTCTGGGATACCGGGAGTATGGGAGACAGGGAGTATGGGGCACTGTGAGTATGGGATATTGGGAGTATGGGACCCTGGGAGTATGGGACCCTGGGAGTATGGGACACTGGGAGAATGGGACACCGGGAGTATGGGACACCGGGAGTATGGAGCACTGGGAGTATGGGACACTGAGAGTATGGGACACCAGGAAAATGGGACACTGGGAGTGTGGGACACGAGGTGTATGGGACACTGGGTGTTTGGGGCAGTGGTAGTGTGGGGCACTGGGAGTATGGGATACTGGGGTCTGGGATACCGGGAGTATGGGAGACAGGGAGTATGGGGCACTGTGAGTATGGGATATTGGGAGTATGGGGCCCTGGGAGTATGGGACACTGGGAGAATGGGACACCGGGAGTATGGGACACCAGGAGTATGGAGCACTGGGAGTATGGAGCACTGGGAGTATGGGACACTGAGAGTATGGGACACTAGGAAATTGGGAAACAGGGAGTATTGGGCACTGGGAGTAAGGGGCCTTGGAAGTATGGGACACTGGGAATTTGGGGCACTGGGAGTATGGGACCCCGGGAGTATGGGATACCGGGTGTATGGGAGACTGGGAGAATGGGACACGAGGTGTATGGGACACTGGGGGTCTGGGATACCGGGAGTATGGGAGACTGGGAGTATGGGGCACCGTGCGTATGGGATATTGAGAGTTTGGGGCACCATGTGTATGGGACACTGAGAGTATGGGACACCGGGAATATGGGACACTAGGTGTATGGGACACTGGGAGACTGGAACACAGGGAGTATTGGGCACTTGGAGTAAGGGGCCTTGGAAGTATGGGACACTGAGAATTTGGGGCACTGGGAGTATGGGACATCAGGAGTATTAGACACCGGGAATATACGACATGAGGTGTATGGGATACTGTGGGTCTGGGATACCGGGAGTATGGGAGACTGGGATTATGGGGCACCGTGCGTATGGGATATTGTGAGTTTGGGGCACTATGTGTATGGGACACTGAGAGTATGGGACACTGGGAGTATGGGACACTGGGAGAATGGGACACTGGGAGTATGGGACACTGGGAATTTGGGACACAGGGAGTATGGGACACTGGGAGTATAGGAAACTGGGAGAATGGGACACTGGGAGTATGGGACACTGGGAATTTGGGACACAGGGAGTATGGGACACTGGGAATATGGGACACTGGGAGAATGGGACACTGGGAGTATGGGACACTATGTGTATGGGACACTGGGAGTATGGGGCACTAGGAGTATGGGACACTGGGAGTCTGGGAGTTGGGGAGTATGAGACACTGGGAGTAAGGAGCCCTGGGAGTATGGGGCACTGGGAGCATGGGACACTGGGAGTATGGGACGCTAGGTTTATGGGACACTGGGAGACTGGGACACAGGGAGTATCGGGACACTAGGAGTACAGGACACTGGGAGTACGGGACACTGGGTGTCAGGGGCAGTGGGATTACGGGACAATGGGAATAAGGGACACTGGGAGACTGGGACACAGGGAGTATGGGGCACTGGGAGTATGGGACACTGGGAGACTAGGACACATAGAGTATGGGGCACTGGGAGTATGGGAGACTGCGAAATTGGGAAACCGGGAGTTTGGGTCAGTGGGAGTAAGGGGCCTTGGAAGTATGGGACACTGGGAATTTGGGGCACTGAGTGTATGGGACACTGGGAGTATGAGACATAGGGAGTATGGGACACTGGGAGTATGGGACACTGGGATTATAGGACTCTGGGAGTATGGGACACTGGGAGTCTGGGACCGGAGGTGTATGGGACACTGGGGCTCTGGGATACCAGGAGTATGGGAGACTGGGAGTATGGGGCACTGTGAGTATGGGATATTGGGATAATGGGACACTGGGTGTATGGGATAATGGGAGTATGAGGCACAGGGAGTATGGGACACTGGGAGTATGGGACACTGGGAGTATGAGGCACAGCGAGTATGGGACACTGGGAGTATGGGACACTGGGATTATGGGACACTGGGATTATGGGACACTGGGAGTATGGGGCACTGGGAGTATGGGGCACTGGGAGTATGGGACACTGGGAGTATGGGATGGTGGGAGTATGGGGCACTGTGAGTATGGGATAATGGGAGTATGGGACACTGGGAGTATGGGACACTGGGAGTATGGGACACTGGGAATTTGGGGCACTGGGAGTATGGGACACGAGGTGTATGGGACACTGGGGGTCTGGGATACTGGGAGTATGGGATACTGGGAGTACGGGACACTGGGAGCACGGGACACTAGGAGTATGGGACACTGGGAGTATGGGATACTGGGAGTATGGGGCACTGGGAGTATGGGATAGTGGGAGTATGGGGCACTGTGAGTATGGGATAATGGGAGTATGGGACACTGGGAGTGTGGGACACTAGAGATATGGGACACTAGGTGTATGGGACACTGGGGCATTGGGACACAGGGAGTACGGGATACTGGGAGTATGGGACACTGGGAGTTTGGGGCACTGGGAGTATGGGACACGAGGTGTATGGGACACTGGGGGTCTGGGATACCGGGAGTATGGGAGACTGGGAGTATGGGACACTGTGTGCATGGGACACTGAGAGTATCGGACACTGGAAGTATGGGACACTGGGAATTTGGGGCACTGGGAGTATGGGACACAGGGAGTATGGGACACTAGGTTTATGGGACACTGGGAGACTGGGACACAAGGATTAATTGACACAGGGAGTATGGGAGACTGGGAGTATGGGACTCCGGGAGTATGGGAGAGTGGGAAATTGGGAAACCGGGAGTATGGGGCACTTAGAATAAGGGGCCTTGGAAGTATGGGACACTGGGAATTTGGGGCACTTAGAGTACAGGACACTGGGAGTACGGGACACTTCGTATCTGGAACACTGGGAGTAAGTGACACTGGGAGTATGGGACACTGGGAGTTTGGGACACCGGGAGTATGGGACACCGGGAGTATGGGAGACTGGGAGTATGGGACACCGGGAGTATTGGGCACTATGTGTATGTGACACTGGGAGACTGGGACACAGGGAGAATGGGGCACTGTGAGTATGGGAGACTGGGAGTATGGGGCACTGTGAGTATGGGATATTGGGATTATGGGACACTTGCAGTATGGGACACTGGGAATTTGGGACTCTGGGAGTATGGGACACTGGGAGTATGGGACACTGGGAGAATGGGACACTGGGAATTTGGGACACAGGGAGTATGGGACACTGGGAGTATGGGAGACTAGGAGACTGGGACACAAGGAGTGTGGGACACAAGGAGTATGGGACACAGGGAGTATGGGAGACTGGGAGTATGGGAGACTGGGAAATTGGGAAACCGGGAGTATGGGGCACTGTGAGTAAGGGGCCTTGGAAGTATGGGACACTGGGCGTATGGGACACCGGGAGTATGGTACACCGGGAGTGTGGGGCACTGGGAATATGGGACACTGGGAGTAGGGGACACTGGGAGTCTGGGACACCGGGAGTATGGGACACTGGGAGTATGGGTTCCTGGGAGTATGGGACACCGGGAGTGTGGGGCACTGGGAATATGGGACACTGGGAGTAGGGGACACTGGGAGTCTGGGACATAGGGGTATGGGACTCTGGGAGTATGGGACACTGGGGGTCTGGGACACTGGGTGTACGGGACACTGAGAGTATGGGACACTGGGAGTAAGGAGCCCTGTGAGTACGGGGCCCTGGGAGTATGGGATGCTAGGTTTATGGGACACTGGGAGTCTGGGACATGGAGTATCGGGACACTAGGAGTACGGGACATTGGGAGCAAGGGACACTGGGTGAATAGGTCACTGGGAGTATGGGGCACCGGGAGTATGGGACACCGGGAGTATGGGAGACTGGGAGTATGGGACACGAGGTGTATGGGACACAGGGGTGTCTTGGTTACCGGAAGTATGGGGCACTGTGAGTATGGGATAATGGGAGTATGGGACACTGGGAATTTGGGGCACTGGGAGTATGGGACCCCGGGAGTATGGGACACTGAGATTATGGGACATTGGGTATTTGGGGCACTGGGAGTTTGGGACACTGGGATTATGGGACACTGGGAGTATGGGACACTGGGATTATGGGACACTGGGAGTATGGGATACTGGGAGTATGGGGCACTAGAAGTATGGGACACCAAGTGTATGGGATACTGGGAGACTGGAACACAGGGAGTATTGGGCACTGGGAGTAAGGGGCCTTGGAAGTATGGGACACTGAGAATTTGGAGCACTGGGAGCATGGGACACCGGGAGTATGGGACACCAGGAATATGGGACACGAGGTGTATGGGATACTGGGGGTCTGGGATACCGGGAGTATGGGAGACTGGGATTATGGGGCACCGTGCGTATGGGATATTGTGAGTTTGGGGCACTATGTGTATGGGACACAGAGTATGGGACACCAGGAGTATGGGACACTGGGAGTATGGGACACTGGGAGTATGGGAAACTGGGAGTATGGGACACTGGGAGTATGGGACACTGGGAATTTGGGACACAGGGAGTGTGGGACACTGGGAGTATGGGACACTAGGAGTATGGGACACTAGGTGTATGGGACACTGGGAGTCTGGGAGTTGGGGAGTATGGGACACTGGGAGTAAGGAGCCCTGGGAGTATGGGGCACTGGGAGCATGGGACACTGGGAGTATGGGATGCTAGGTTTATGGGACACTGGGAGACTGGGACACAGGGAGTATCGGGACACTAGGAGTACAGGACACTGGGAGTACGGGACACTGGGTGTCAGGGGCAGTGGGATTACGGGACAATGGGAATAAGGGACACTGGGAGACTGGGACACAGGGAGTATGGGGCACTGGGAGTATGGGACACTGGGAGACTAGGACACATAGAGTATGGGGCACTGGGAGTATGGGAGACTGCGAAATTGGGAAACCGGGAGTTTGGGTCAGTGGGAGTAAGGGGCCTTGGAAGTATGGGACACTGGGAATTTGGGGCACTGAGTGTATGGGACACTGGGAGTATGAGACATAGGGAGTATGGGACACTGGGAGTATGGGACACTGGGATTATAGGACTCTGGGAGTATGGGACACTGGGAGTCTGGGACCGGAGGTGTATGGGACACTGGGGCTCTGGGATACCAGGAGTATGGGAGACTGGGAGTATGGGGCACTGTGAGTATGGGATATTGGGATAATGGGACACTGGGTGTATGGGATAATGGGAGTATGAGGCACAGGGAGTATGGGACACTGGGAGTATGGGACACTGGGAGTATGAGGCACAGCGAGTATGGGACACTGGGAGTATGGGACACTGGGATTATGGGACACTGGGATTATGGGACACTGGGAGTATGGGGCACTGGGAGTATGGGGCACTGGGAGTATGGGACACTGGGAGTATGGGATGGTGGGAGTATGGGGCACTGTGAGTATGGGATAATGGGAGTATGGGACACTGGGAGTATGGGACACTGGGAGTATGGGACACTGGGAATTTGGGGCACTGGGAGTATGGGACACGAGGTGTATGGGACACTGGGGGTCTGGGATACTGGGAGTATGGGATACTGGGAGTACGGGACACTGGGAGCACGGGACACTAGGAGTATGGGACACTGGGAGTATGGGATACTGGGAGTATGGGGCACTGGGAGTATGGGATAGTGGGAGTATGGGGCACTGTGAGTATGGGATAATGGGAGTATGGGACACTGGGAGTGTGGGACACTAGAGATATGGGACACTAGGTGTATGGGACACTGGGGCATTGGGACACAGGGAGTACGGGATACTGGGAGTATGGGACACTGGGAGTTTGGGGCACTGGGAGTATGGGACACGAGGTGTATGGGACACTGGGGGTCTGGGATACCGGGAGTATGGGAGACTGGGAGTATGGGACACTGTGTGCATGGGACACTGAGAGTATCGGACACTGGAAGTATGGGACACTGGGAATTTGGGGCACTGGGAGTATGGGACACAGGGAGTATGGGACACTAGGTTTATGGGACACTGGGAGACTGGGACACAAGGATTAATTGACACAGGGAGTATGGGAGACTGGGAGTATGGGACTCCGGGAGTATGGGAGAGTGGGAAATTGGGAAACCGGGAGTATGGGGCACTTAGAATAAGGGGCCTTGGAAGTATGGGACACTGGGAATTTGGGGCACTTAGAGTACAGGACACTGGGAGTACGGGACACTTCGTATCTGGAACACTGGGAGTAAGTGACACTGGGAGTATGGGACACTGGGAGTTTGGGACACCGGGAGTATGGGACACCGGGAGTATGGGAGACTGGGAGTATGGGACACCGGGAGTATTGGGCACTATGTGTATGTGACACTGGGAGACTGGGACACAGGGAGAATGGGGCACTGTGAGTATGGGAGACTGGGAGTATGGGGCACTGTGAGTATGGGATATTGGGATTATGGGACACTTGCAGTATGGGACACTGGGAATTTGGGACTCTGGGAGTATGGGACACTGGGAGTATGGGACACTGGGAGAATGGGACACTGGGAATTTGGGACACAGGGAGTATGGGACACTGGGAGTATGGGAGACTAGGAGACTGGGACACAAGGAGTGTGGGACACAAGGAGTATGGGACACAGGGAGTATGGGAGACTGGGAGTATGGGAGACTGGGAAATTGGGAAACCGGGAGTATGGGGCACTGTGAGTAAGGGGCCTTGGAAGTATGGGACACTGGGCGTATGGGACACCGGGAGTATGGTACACCGGGAGTGTGGGGCACTGGGAATATGGGACACTGGGAGTAGGGGACACTGGGAGTCTGGGACACCGGGAGTATGGGACACTGGGAGTATGGGTTCCTGGGAGTATGGGACACCGGGAGTGTGGGGCACTGGGAATATGGGACACTGGGAGTAGGGGACACTGGGAGTCTGGGACATAGGGGTATGGGACTCTGGGAGTATGGGACACTGGGGGTCTGGGACACTGGGTGTACGGGACACTGAGAGTATGGGACACTGGGAGTAAGGAGCCCTGTGAGTACGGGGCCCTGGGAGTATGGGATGCTAGGTTTATGGGACACTGGGAGTCTGGGACATGGAGTATCGGGACACTAGGAGTACGGGACATTGGGAGCAAGGGACACTGGGTGAATAGGTCACTGGGAGTATGGGGCACCGGGAGTATGGGACACCGGGAGTATGGGAGACTGGGAGTATGGGACACGAGGTGTATGGGACACAGGGGTGTCTTGGTTACCGGAAGTATGGGGCACTGTGAGTATGGGATAATGGGAGTATGGGACACTGGGAATTTGGGGCACTGGGAGTATGGGACACAGGGAGTATGGGACACTAGGTTTATGGGACACTGGGACACAAGAATTATGGGACACAGGGAGTATGGGAGACTGGGAGTATGGGGCACTTAGAATAAGGGGCCTTGGAAGTATGGGACACTGGGAATTTGGGGCACTTAGAGTACGGGACACTGGGAGTATGGGGCACTGGGAGTAAGTGACACTGGGAGTATGGGACACTGGGAGTTTGGGACAATGGGAGTATGGGACACCGGGAGTATGGGATACCGGGAATATGGGGCACTGGGAGTTTGGGATATTAGGAGTATGGGACACTATGTTTATGGGACACTGAGAGTATGGGACTCCGGGAATATGGGACACTGGGAATATGGGACACTGGGAATTTGGGGCACTGGGAGTATGGGATACCGGGAGTATGGGAGAGTGGGAGTATGGGACACCGGGAGTATGGGAGAGTGGGAAATTGGGAAACCGGGAGTATGGGGCACTTAGAATAAGGGGCCTTGGAAGTATGGGACACTGGGAATTTGGGGCACTGAGAGTACGGGACACTGGGAGTATGGGATGCCGGGAATATGGGACACTGGGAGTATGGGATGCCGGGAGTATGGGAGACTGGGAGTATGGGACACGAGCTGTATGGGACACTGGGAGTAAGGAGCACTGGGAGTATGGGAGACTGGGAATATGGGACACTAGGAGAATGGGACACTGGGAGTAAGGAGCACTGGGAGTATGGGACACCGGGAGTATGGGACACCGGGAATATGGGACACTGGGAGTATGGGACACGAGGTGTATGGGACACTGGGTGTTTGGGGCACTGCTGGTGTGGGACACTGGGAGTATGGGATACTGGGGTCTGGGATACCGGGAGTATGGGAGACAGGGAATATGGGGCACTGGGAGTATGGGATATTGGGAGTATGGGACACTAGAAGTATGGGACACTAGGTGTATGGGACACTGGGAGACTGGGACACAGGGAGTATGGGACACTGGGAGCATGGGGCACTGGGAGTATGGGACACCGGGAGTATGGGACACTGAGAGTATGGGACACTGGGCTTATGGGACATTAGGAAATTGGGAAACAGGGAGTATTGGGCACTGGGAGTAAGGGGCCTTGGAAGTATGGGACACTGAGAATTTGGGGCACTGGGAGTATGGGACACCGGGAGTATGGGACACCGGGAACATGGGAAACGAGGTGTATGGGATACTGGGGGTCTGGGATACCGGGAGTATGGGAGACTGGGATTATGGGGCACCGTGCGTATGGGATATTGTGAGTTTGGGGCACTATGTGTATGGGACCCTGAGAGTATGGGACACCGGGAGTATGGGACACTGGGTGTATGGGAAACAGGGAGTATGGGACACTAGGAGTATGGGAGACTGGGAGTATGGGACACTAGGTGTATGGGACACTGGGAGTCTGGGAGTTGGGGAGTATGGGACACTGGGAGTAAGGAGCCCTGGGAGTATGGGGCACTGGGAGCATGGGACACTGGGAGTATGGGATGCTAGGTTTATGGGACACTGGGAGACTGGGACACAGGGAGTATCGGGACACTAGGAGTACAGGACACTGGGAGTACGGGACACTGGGTGTCAGGGGCAGTGGGATTACGGGACAATGGGAATAAGGGACACTGGGAGACTGGGACACAGGGAGTATGGGGTACTGGGAGTATGGGACACTGGGAGACTGGGACACTGGGATTATGGGACACTGGGAGTATAGGGCACTAGGAGTATGGGACACTGGGAGTATGGGACACTGGGTGTCAGGGGCAGTGGGATTACGGGACAATGGGAATAAGGGACACTGGGAGAGTGGGACACAGGGAGTATGGGGCACGGGGAGTATGGGGCACGGGGAGTATGGGACACTGGGAGACTAGGACACTGGGATTATGGGACACTGGGAGTATGGGGCACTGGGAGTATGGGACACTGGGAGTATGGGACAGTGGGAGAATGGGACACAGGGAGTATGGGACACTGGGAGTATGGGACACTGGGATTATGGAGCACTGGGAGAATGGGACACTGGGAGTATGGGACACAGAGTATGGGACACTGGGTGTATGGGACACTGGGAGACTGGGACACTGGGATTATGGGACACTGGAAGTATGGGGCACTGGGAGCATGGGACACTGGGAGAATGGGACACTGGGAGTCTGGGACATGGGGAGTATGGAACACAGTGAGTATGGGACACTGGGAGCATGGGGCACTGGGAGTATGGAGCACTGGGAGAATGGGACACTGTGAGTATGGGACACTGAGAGTATGGGACACTGGGAAATTGGGAAACAGGGAGTATGGGACACTGGGAATTTGGGGCACTGGGAGTATGGGACACCAGAAGTATGGGATACCGGGAGTATGGGAGACTGGGAGTATGGGACACGGGTAATTTGGGACACAGGGAGTATGGGACAGTGGGAGAATGGGACACTGGGAGTACGGGAGACTGTGAAATTGGGAAACCGGGAGTATGGGGCAGTGGGAGTAAGGGGACTTGGAAGTATGGAATACTGGGAATTTGGGGCACTGGGAGTATGGGACACAAGGTGTATGGGACACTGGGGGTCTGGGATACCGGAAGTATGGGAGTCTGGGAGTATGGGACACTATGTGCATGGGACACTGCGAGTATCAGACACTGGGAATTTGGGACACTGGGAATATGGGACACTGTGAGTATGGGGAACTGGGTGTATGGCACACAGGGAGTATGTGGCACTAGGTTTATGGGACACTGGGAGACTTTGACACAGGGATTATGGGACACTGGGAGTATGGGAGACTGGGAAATTGGGAAACCGGAAGTGTGGGGCAGTGGGAGTAAGGGGCCTGGGAAGTATGGGACACTGGGAATTTGGGGCACTTAGAGTACGGGACACTGAGATTATAGGACTCTGGGAGTATGGGGCACTAGGAGTATGGGGCACTGGGAGTATGGGACACTGGGAGTATGGGACACTGGGAGTACAGGACACTGGGAGGATGGGACACTGGGAGTTTGGGACAATGGGAGTATGGGACACGAGGTGTATGGGACACAGGGTGTCTTGGATACCGGGAGTATGGGACTCCGGGAATATGGGACACTGGGAAATTGGGAAACCGGGAGTATGGGGCACTGTGAGTAAGGGGCCTTGGAAGTATGGGACACTGGGGATTTGGGGCACTGGGAGTATGGGACACTGGGAGTATGGGACGCCGGGAGTATGGGATACCGGGAGTATGGGAGACTGGGAGTATGGGACACTGAGAGTATGGGACACTGGGAGTATGGGACACTGGGAGTATGGGACACTGGGAGTGTGGGACACTGAGAGTATGGGACACCGGGAGGATGGGAGACTGGGAGTATGGGAGACTGGGAGTATGGGACACCAGGAGTATGGGACACTGGGAGTCTGGGAGATAGGGAGTATGGGCCACTGGAAGCAAGGAGCCCTGGGAGTATGGGACACTGGGAGTATGGGACACTGGGAGTATGGGACACGAGGTGTATGGGACACTGGGTGTTTGGGGCAGTGGTAGTGTGGGGCACTGGGAGTATGGGATACTGGGGTCTGGGATACCGGGAGTATGGGGCACTGTGAGTATGGGATATTGGGAGTATGGGGCCCTGGGAGTATGGGACCCTGGGAGTATGGGACACTGGGAGAATGGGACACCGGGAGTATGGGACACCGGGAGTATGGAGCACTGGGAGTATGGGACACTGAGAGTATGGGACACCGGGAAAATGGGACACTGGGAGTGTGGGACACGAGGTGTATGGGACACTGGGTGTTTGGGGCAGTGGTAGTGTGGGGCACTGGGAGTATGGGATACTGGGGTCTGGGATACCGGGAGTATGGGAGACAGGGAGTATGGGGCACTGTGAGTATGGGATATTGGGAGTATGGGGCCCTGGGAGTATGGGACACTGGGAGAATGGGACACCGGGAGTATGGGACACCGGGAGTATGGAGCACTGGGAGTATGGAGCACTGGGAGTATGGGACACTGAGAGTATGGGACACTAGGAAACTAGGATACCAGGAGTATGGGAGACTGGGAGTATGGGGCACTGTGAGTATGGGATATTGGGATAATGGGACACAGGGAGTATGGGACACTGGGAGTATGGGATAATGGGAGTATGAGGCACAGGGAGTATGGGACACTGGGAGTATGGGACACGGGGATTATGGGACACTGGGAGTATGGGGCACTGGGAGTATGGGGCACTGGGAGTATGGGACACTGGGAGTATGGGATGGTGGGAGTATGGGGCACTGTGAGTATGGGATAATGGGAGTATGGGACACTGGGAGTATGGGACACTAGAGATATGGGACACTAGGTGTATGGGACACTGGGGCATTGGGACACAGGGAGTATGGGATACTGGGAGTATGGGACACTGGGAATTTGGGGCACTGGGAGTATGGGACATGAGGTGTATGGGACACTGGGGGTCTGGGATACTGGGAGTATGGGATACTGGGAGTACGGGACACTGGGAGCACGGGACACTAGGAGTATGGGACACTGGGAGTATGGGATACTGGGAGTATGGGGCACTGGGAGTATGGGATAGTGGGAGTATGGGGCACTGTGAGTATGGGATAATGGGAGTATGGGACACTGGGAGTATGGGACACTAGAGATATGGGACACTAGGTGTATGGGACACTGGGGCATTGGGACACAGGGAGTATGGGATACTGGGAGTATGGGACACTGGGAGTTTGGGGCACTGGGAGTATGGGACACGAGGTGTATGGGACACTGGGGGTCTGGGATACCGGGAGTATGGGAGACTGGGAGTATGGGACACTATGTGCATGGGACACTGAGAGTATCGGACACTGGAAGTATGGGACACTGGGAATTTGGGGCACTGGGAGTATGGGACACAGGGAGTATGGGACACTAGGTTTATGGGACACTGGGAGACTGGGACACAAGGATTAATTGACACAGGGAGTATGGGAGACTGGGAGTATGGGACTCCGGGAGTATGGGAGAGTGGGAAATTGGGAAACCGGGAGTATGGGGCACTTAGAATAAGGGGCCTTGGAAGTATGGGACACTGGGAATTTGGGGCACTTAGAGTACAGGACACTGGGAGTACGGGACACTTCGTATCTGGAACACTGGGAGTAAGTGACACTGGGAGTATGGGACACTGGGAGTTTGGGACACCGGGAGTATGGGAGACTGGGAGTATGGGACACCGGGAGTATTGGGCACTATGTGTATGTGACACTGGGAGACTGGGACACAGGGAGAATGGGGCACTGTGAGTATGGGAGACTGGGAGTATGGGGCACTGTGAGTATGGGATATTGGGATTATGGGACACTTGCAGTATGGGACACTGGGAATTTGGGACTCTGGGAGTATGGGACACTGGGAGTATGGGACACTGGGAGAATGGGACACTGGGAATTTGGGACACAGGGAGTATGGGACACTGGGAGTATGGGAGACTAGGAGACTGGGACACAAGGAGTGTGGGACACAAGGAGTATGGGACACAGGGAGTATGGGACACCGGGAGTATTGGGCACTATGTGTATGTGACACTGGGAGACTGGGACACAGGGAGAATGGGGCACTTGGAGTATGGGAGACTGGGAGTATGGGGCACTGTGAGTATGGGATATTGGGATTATGGGACACTTGCAGTATGGGACACTGGGAATTTGGGACTCTGGGAGTATGGGACACTGGGAGTATGGGACACTGGGAGAATGGGACACTGGGAATTTGGGACACAGGGAGTATGGGACACTGGGAGTATGGGAGACTAGGAGACTGGGACACAAGGAGTGTGGGACACAAGGAGTATGGGACACAGGGAGTATGGGAGACTGGGAGTATGGGAGACTGGGAAATTGGGAAACCGGGAGTATGGGGCACTGTGAGTAAGGGGCCTTGGAAGTATGGGACACTGGGCGTATGGGACACCGGGAGTATGGTACACCGGGAGTGTGGGGCACTGGGAATATGGGACACTGGGAGTAGGGGACACTGGGAGTCTGGGACACCGGGAGTATGGGACACTGGGAGTATGGGTTCCTGGGAGTGTGGGACACCGGGAGTGTGGGGCACTGGGAATATGGGACACTGGGAGTAGGGGACACTGGGAGTCTGGGACATAGGGGTATGGGACTCTGGGAGTATGGGACACTGGGGGTCTGGGACACTGGGTGTACGGGACACTGAGAGTATGGGACACTGGGAGTAAGGAGCCCTGTGAGTACGGGGCCCTGGGAGTATGGATGCTAGGTTTATGGGACACTGGGAGTCTGGGACATGGAGTATCGGGACACTAGGAGTACAGGACACTAGGAGTACGGGACATTGGGAGCAAGGGACACTGGGTGAATAGGTCACTGGGAGTATGGGGCACTGGGAGTATGGGACACTGGGAGTATGGGACACTGGGAAATTGGGAAACCGGGAGTATGGGGCACCGGGAGTATGGGATACCGGGAGTATGGGATACCGGGAGTATGGGAGACTGGGAGTATGGGACACGAGGTGTATGGGACACAGGGGTGTCTTGGATACCGGGAGTATGGGGCACTGTGAGTATGGGATAATGGGAGTATGGGACACTGGGAATTTGGGGCACTGGGAGTATGGGACACAGGGAGTATGGGACACTAGGTTTATGGGACACTGGGACACAAGGATTATGGGACACAGGGAGTATGGGAGACTGGGAGTATGGGGCACTTAGAATAAGGGGCCTTGGAAGTATGGGACACTGGGAATTTGGGGCACTTAGAGTACGGGACACTGGGAGTATGGGGCACTGGGAGTAAGTGACACTGGGAGTATGGGACACTGGGAGTTTGGGACAATGGGAGTATGGGACACCGGGAGTATGGGATACCGGGAATATGGGGCACTGGGAGTTTGGGATATTAGGAGTATGGGACACTATGTTTATGGGACACTGAGAGTATGGGACTCCGGGAATATGGGACACTGGGAATATGGGACACTGGGAATTTGGGGCACTGGGAGTATGGGATACCGGGAGTATGGGAGAGTGGGAGTATGGGACACCGGGAGTATGGGAGAGTGGGAAATTGGGAAACCGGGAGTATGGGGCACTTAGAATAAGGGGCCTTGGAAGTATGGGACACTGGGAATTTGGGGCACTGAGAGTACGGGACACTGGGAGTATGGGATGCCGGGAATATGGGACACTGGGAGTATGGGATGCCGGGAGTATGGGAGACTGGGAGTATGGGACACGAGCTGTATGGGACACTGGGAGTAAGGAGCACTGGGAGTATGGGAGACTGGGAATATGGGACACTAGGAGAATGGGACACTGGGAGTAAGGAGCACTGGGAGTATGGGACACCGGGAGTATGGGACACCGGGAATATGGGACACTGGGAGTATGGGACACGAGGTGTATGGGACACTGGGTGTTTGGGGCACTGCTGGTGTGGGACACTGGGAGTATGGGATACTGGGGTCTGGGATACCGGGAGTATGGGAGACAGGGAATATGGGGCACTGGGAGTATGGGATATTGGGAGTATGGGACACTAGAAGTATGGGACACTAGGTGTATGGGACACTGGAAGACTGGGACACAGGGAGTATGGGACACTGGGAGCATGGGGCACTGGGAGTATGGGACACCGGGAGTATGGGACACTGAGAGTATGGGACACTGGGTTTATGGGACATTAGGAAATTGGGAAACAGGGAGTATTGGGCACTGGGAGTAAGGGGCCTTGGAAGTATGGGACACTGAGAATTTGGGACACTGGGAGTATGGGACACCGGGAGTATGGGACACCGGGAACATGGGAAACGAGGTGTATGGGATACTGGGGGTCTGGGATACCGGGAGTATGGGAGACTGGGATTATGGGGCACCGTGCGTATGGGATATTGTGAGTTTGGGGCACTATGTGTATGGGACCCTGAGAGTATGGGACACCGGGAGTATGGGACACTGGGTGTATGGGAAACAGGGAGTATGGGACACTAGGAGTATGGGAGACTGGGAGTATGGGACACTAGGTGTATGGGACACTGGGAGTCTGGGAGTTGGGGAGTATGGGACACTGGGAGTAAGGAGCCCTGGGAGTATGGGGCACTGGGAGCATGGGACACTGGGAGTATGGGATGCTAGGTTTATGGGACACTGGGAGACTGGGACACAGGGAGTATCGGGACACTAGGAGTACAGGACACTGGGAGTACGGGACACTGGGTGTCAGGGGCAGTGGGATTACGGGACAATGGGAATAAGGGACACTGGGAGACTGGGACACAGGGAGTGTGGGGCACTGGGAGTATGGGACACTGGGAGACTGGGACACTGGGATTATGGGACACTGGGAGTATAGGGCACTAGGAGTATGGGACACTGGGAGTATGGGACACTGGGTGTCAGGGGCAGTGGGATTACGGGACAATGGGAATAAGGGACACTGGGAGAGTGGGACAAAGGGAGTATGGGGCACGGGGAGTATGGGACACTGGAAGACTAGGACACTGGGATTATGGGACACTGGGAGTATGGGGCACTGGGAGTATGGGACACTGGGAGTATGGGACACTGTGAAATTGGGATACCGGGAGTATGGGGCAGTGGGAGTAAGGGGACTTGGAAGTATGGGAAACTGGGAATTTGGGGCACTGGGAGTATGGAACCCCGGGAGTATGGGACACTGAGATTATGGGACACTGGGTATTTTGGGCACTGGGATTATGGGACACTGTGAGTATGGGACACTGGGAGTATGGGACACTGGGAGTAAGGAGCCCTGGGAGTATGGGGCACTGGGAGCATGGGACACTGGGAGTGTGGGGCACGAGGTGTATGGGACACTGGGTGTGTGGGGCACTGCTGGTGTGGGACACTGGGAGTATGGGATACTGGGGTCTGGGATACCGGGAGTATGGGAGACAGGGAATATGGGGCACTGTGAGTATGGGATATTGGGAGTATGGGACACTAGAAGTATGGGACACTAGGTGTATGGGACACTGGGAGACTGGGTACAGGGAGTATGGGACACTGGGAGAATGGGACACAGGGAGTATGGGACACAGGGAGTATGGGACACTGGGAGCATGGGACACTGGGATTATGGAGCACTGGGAGAATGGGACACTGGGAGTATGGGACACAGAGTATGGGACACTGGGTGTATGGGACACTGGGAGACTGGGACACTGGGATTATGGGACACTGGAAGTATGGGGCACTGGGAGCATGGGACACTGGGGGCATGGGACAGTGGGAGAATGGGACATTGGGAGTCTGGGACATGGGGAGTATGGAACACAGTGAGTATGGGACACTGGGAGCATGGGGCACTGGGAGTATGGAGCACTGGGAGAATGGGACACTGTGAGTATGGGACACCGGGAATATGGGACACTGGGAGTGTGGGACACTGGGAGTATGGGACACTAGGAGTACGGGAGACTGTGAAATTGGGAAACCGGGAGTATGGGGCAGTGGGAGTAAGGGGACTTGGAAGTATGGAATACTGGGAATTTGGGGCACTGGGAGTATGGAACACTGGGAGTATGGGACACCGGGAGTATGGGACACCGGGAATATGGGACACTGGGAGTATGGGACACGACATGTATGGGACGCTGGGTGTGTGGGGCACGAGGTGTATGGGACACTGGGTGTGTGGGGCACTGCTGGTGTGTGACACTGGGAGTATGGGATACTGGGGTCTGGGATACCGGGAGTATGGGAGACAGGGAATATGGGGCACTGTGAGTATGGGATATTGGGAGTATGGGACACTAGAAGTATGGAACACTAGGTGTATGGGACACTGGGAGACTGGGTACAGGGAGTATGGGACAGTGGGAGCATGGGGCACTGGGAGTATGGGACACTGGGCGTATGGGACACTAGGAAATTGGGAAACAGGGAGTATCGGGCACTGGGAGTAAGGGGCCTTGGAAGTATGGGACACTGGGAATTTGGGGCACTGGGAGTTTGGAACCCCGGAAGTATGGGACACTGAGAATTTGGGGCACTGGGAGTATGGGACACCGGGAGTATGGGACACTGGGATTACGGGAGACTGTGAAATTGGGAAACCGGGAGTATGGGGCAGTGGGAGTAAGGGGACTTGGAAGTATGGGACACTGGGAATTTGGGGCACTGGGAGTATGGGACCCCGGGAGTATGGGACACTGAGATTATGGGACATTGGGTATTTGGGGCACTGGGAGTTTGGGACACTGGGATTATGGGACACTGGGAGTATGGGACACTGGGATTATGGGACACTGGGAGTATGGGATACTGGGAGTATGGGGCACTAGAAGTATGGGACACCAAGTGTATGGGATACTGGGAGACTGGAACACAGGGAGTATTGGGCACTGGGAGTAAGGGGCCTTGGAAGTATGGGACACTGAGAATTTGGAGCACTGGGAGCATGGGACACCGGGAGTATGGGACACCAGGAATATGGGACACGAGGTGTATGGGATACTGGGGGTCTGGGATACCGGGAGTATGGGAGACTGGGATTATGGGGCACCGTGCGTATGGGATATTGTGAGTTTGGGGCACTATGTGTATGGGACACAGAGTATGGGACACCAGGAGTATGGGACACTGGGAGTATGGGACACTGGGAGTATGGGAAACTGGGAGTATGGGACACTGGGAGTATGGGACACTGGGAATTTGGGACACAGGGAGTGTGGGACACTGGGAGTATGGGACACTAGGAGTATGGGACACTAGGTGTATGGGACACTGGGAGTCTGGGAGTTGGGGAGTATGGGACACTGGGAGTAAGGAGCCCTGGGAGTATGGGGCACTGGGAGCATGGGACACTGGGAGTATGGGATGCTAGGTTTATGGGACACTGGGAGACTGGGACACAGGGAGTATCGGGACACTAGGAGTACAGGACACTGGGAGTACGGGACACTGGGTGTCAGGGGCAGTGGGATTACGGGACAATGGGAATAAGGGACACTGGGAGACTGGGACACAGGGAGTATGGGGCACTGGGAGTATGGGACACTGGGAGACTGGGACACTGGGATTATGGGACACTGGGAGTATGGGACACTGGGAGTATGGGACACTGGGTGTCAGGGGCAGTGGGATTACGGGACAATGGGAATAAGGGACACTGGGAGAGTGGGACACAGGGAGTATGGGGCACGGGGAGTATGGGACACTGGGAGACTGGGACACTGGGATTATGGGACACTGGGAGTATGGGGCACTGGGAGTATGGGACACTGTGAGTATGGGACACCGGGGTTCCATACTCCCAGTGCCCCAAATGCCCAGCGTCCCATAATCCCAGTGTCCCATACTCCCCGTGCCCCATACTCCCAGTGCCCCAAATTCCCAGTGTCCCATACTTCCAAGTCCCCTTACTCCCACTGCCCCATACTCCCGGTTTCCCAATTTCACAGTTTCCCGTACTCCCAGTGTCCCACACTCCTAGTGTCCCATACTCCCTGTGTCCCACACTCCCCATGTCCCAGACTCCCAGTGTCCCATACTCCTAGTGACCCATACTCCTAGTGTCCCATACTCTCAGTGTCCCATACTCCCTGTGTCCCAAATTCCCAGTGTCCCATACTCCCGGTGTCCCATTCTCCCAGTTTCCCATACTCCCAGTGTCCCATACTCCCGGTGTCCCATACTCTCTGTATCCCATACACATAGTGCCCCAAACTCACAATATCCCATACGCACGGTGCCCCATAATCCCAGTCTTCCATACTCCCGGTATCCCAGACCCCCAGTATCCCATACACCTCGTTTCCCATATTCCCGGTGTCCCATACTCCCGGTGTCCCATAATCCCAGTGTCCCATACTCCCAGTGTCCCAAACTCCCAGTGCCCCAAATACCCAGTGTCCCATACTCCCGGGGTCCCATACTCCCAGTGCCCCAAATTCCCAGTGTCCCATACTTCCAAGTCCCCTTACTCCCACTGCCCTATACTCCCGGTTTCCCAATTTCACAGTCTCCTGTACTCCCCGTGTCCCACACTCCTAGTGTCCCATACTCCCCATGTCCCAGTCTCCCAGTGCCCAATACACCTAGTGGCCCACACTCTTAGTGTCCCATACTCACTGTGTCCCATACTCCCCATGTCCCAGACTCCCACTGTCCCATGCTCCCAGTGTCCCATACTCTCAGCACTGTGAGTATGGGACACTGGGATTATGGGACTCTGGGATTATGGGACACTGGGAGTATGGGACACCGGGAGTATGGGACACCGGGAATATGGGACACTGGGAGTATGGGACACGAGGTGTATGGGACACTGGGTATGTGGGGCACTGCTGGTGTGTGACACTGGGAGTATGGGATACTGGGGTCTGGGATACCGGGAGTATGGGAGACAGGGAATATGGGGCACTGTGAGTATGGGATATTGGGAGTATGGGACACTAGAAGTATGGAACACTAGGTGTATGGGACACTGGGAGACTGGGTACAGGGAGTATGGGACACTGGGAGCATGGGGCACTGGGAGTATGGAGCACTGGGAGAATGGGACACTGGGAGTATGGGACACTGAGAGTATGGGACACAGAGTATGGGACACTGGGTGTGTGGGACACTGGGCGTATGGGACACTAGGAAATTGGGAAACATGGAGTATTGGGCACTGGGAGTAAGGGGCCTTGGAAGTATGGGACACTGAGAATTTGGGGCACTGGGAGTATGGGACACCGGGAGTATGGGACACTGGGAGTATGGGACACTGGGATTACGGGAGACTGTGAAATTGGGAAACCGGGAGTATGGGGCAGTGGGAGTAAGGGGACTTGGAAGTATGGGACACTGGGAATTTGGGGCACTGGGAGTATGGAACCCCGGGAGTATGGAACCCCGGGAGTATGGGACCCCGGGAGTATGGGACACTGAGATTATGGGACATTGGGTATTTGGGGCACTGGGAGTTTGGGACACTGTGAGTATGGGACACTGGGATTATGGGACACTGGGAGTATGGGATACTGGGAGTATGGGACACCAAGTGTATGGGATACTGGGAGACTGGAACACAGGGAGTATTGGGCACTGGGAGTAAAGGGCCTTGGAAGTATGGGACACTGAGAATTTGGAGCACTGGGAGCATGGGACACCGGGAGTATGGGACACCGGGAATATGGGAAACGAGGTGTATGGGATACTGGGGGTCTGGGATACCGGGAGTATGGGAGACTGGGATTATGGGGCACCGTGCGTATGGGATATTGTGAGTTTGGGGCACTATGTGTATGGGACCCTGAGAGTATGGGACACCGGGAGTATGGGAAACGGGGAGAATGGGATACTGGGAGTATGGGAAACGGGAAGAATGGGATACTGGGAGTATGGGACACTGAGAATTTGGGACACAGGGAGTATGGGACACTGAGAGTATGGGACACTAGGAGTATGGGGCACCGTGTGTATGGGACACTGGGAGTCTGGGAGTTGGGGAGTATGGGACACTGGGAGTAAGGAGCCCTGGGAGTATGGGGCACTGGGAGCATGGGACACTGGGAGTATGGGATGCTAGGTATATGGGACACTGGGAGACTGGGACACAGGGAGTATCGGGACACTAGGAGTACAGGACACTGGGAGTACGGGACACTGGGTGTCTGGGGCAGTGGGATTACGGGACAATGGGTATAAGGGACACTGGGAGACTGGGACACAGGGAGTATGGGGCACTGGGAGTATGGGACACTGGGAGTATGGGACACTGGGATTATGGGACACTGGGAGTATGGGGCACTGGGAGTATGGGACACTGGGAGATTGGGACACTGGGATTATGGGACACTGGGAGTATGGGGCACTGGGAGACTGGGACACTGGGATTATGGGCCCCCCAGAGTATTGGGCACTGGGAGTATGGGACACTGGAAGCATGGGACAGTGGGAGAATGGGACACTGGGAGTCTGGGACATTTGGATTATGGGACACAGTGAGTATGGGACACTGGGTGTATGGAACACTGGGAGTACGGGACACTAGGAGTGTGGGACACTGGGAGTACGGGAGACTGTGAAATTGGGAAACCGGGAGTATGGGGCAGTGGGAGTAAGGGGACTTGGAAGTATGGAATACTGGGAATTTGGGGCACTGGGAGTATGGGACACTGGGAATATGGGGCACTGGGAGTATGGGACACTGGGTATTTGGGGCACTGGGAGTTTGGGACACTGTGAGTATGGGTCACTGGGATTATGGGACACTGGGAGTATGGGACACTGGGAGTATGGGACACTGGGAGTATGGAACACAGGGAGTATTGGGCACTGGGAGTAAGGGGCCTTGGGAGTATGGGACACTGAGAATTTGGGGCACTGGGAGTATGGGACACCGGGAATATAGGACACGAGGTGTATGGGATACTGGGGATCTGGGATACCGGGAGTATGGGAAACTGGGATTATGGGGCACCGTGCGTATGGGATATTGTGAGTTTGGGGCACTATGTGTATGGGACACTGGGAGTATGGGAAACTGGGAGAATGGGACACTGGGAATTTGGGACACAGGGAGTATGGGACACTGGGAGTATGGGACACTGGGAGTATGGGACACAATGTGTATGGGACACTGGGAGTATGGGGCACTAGGAGTCTGGGAGTTGGGGAGTATGGGATACTGGGAGTAAGGAACCCTGGGAGTATGGGGCACTGGGAGCATGGGACACTGGGAGTATGGGATGCTAGGTTTATGGGACACTGGGAGACTGGGACACTAGGAGTACAGGACACTGGGAGTACGGGACACTGGGTGTCAGGGGCAGTGGGATTAAGGGACAATGGGAATAAGGGACACTGGGAGACTGGGACACAGGGAGTATGGGACACTAGGAGTATGGGACACTGGGAGTATGGAACACAGGGAGTATTGGGCACTGGGAGTAAGGGGCCTTGGGAGTATGGGACACTGAGAATTTGGGGCACTGGGAGTATGGGACACCGGGAATATAGGACACGAGGTGTATGGGATACTGGGGATCTGGGATACCGGGAGTATGGGAAACTGGGATTATGGGGCACCGTGCGTATGGGATATTGTGAGTTTGGGGCACTATGTGTATGGGACACTGGGAGTATGGGAAACTGGGAGAATGGGACACTGGGAGTATGGGACACTGGGAATTTGGGACACAGGGAGTATGGGACACTGGGAGTATGGGACACTGGGAGTATGGGACACAATGTGTATGGGACACTGGGAGTATGGGGCACTAGGAGTCTGGGAGTTGGGGAGTATGGGATACTGGGAGTAAGGAACCCTGGGAGTATGGGGCACTGGGAGCATGGGACACTGGGAGTATGGGATGCTAGGTTTATGGGACACTGGGAGACTGGGACACTAGGAGTACAGGACACTGGGAGTACGGGACACTGGGTGTCAGGGGCAGTGGGATTAAGGGACAATGGGAATAAGGGACACTGGGAGACTGGGACACAGGGAGTATGGGACACTAGGAGTATGGGACACTGGGAGACTGGGACACTGGGGGTATTGGGCACTGGGAGTAAGGGGCCTTGGAAGTATGGGACACTGAGAATTTGGGGCACTGGGAGTATGGGACACCGGGAGTATGGGACACTGGGATTATGGGACACTGGGAGTATGGGACACTGGGATTATGGGGCTCTGTGAGTATGGGATATTGGAAGTATGGGATACTGGGAGTATGGGACACTAGGTGTATGGGACACTGGGAGACTGGAACACAGGGAGTATTGGGCACTGGGAGTAAGGGGCCTTGGGAGTATGGGACACTGAGAATTTGGGGCACTGGGAGTATGGGACACTGGGATTATGGGACACTGGGAGTATGGGACACTGGGATTATGGGACACCGGGAGTATGGGACACCGGGAATATGGGAAACGAGGTGTATGGGATACTGGGGGTCTGGGATACCGGGAGTATGGGAGACTGGGATTATGGGGCACCGTGCGTATGGGATATTGTGAGTTTGGGGCACTATGTGTATGGGACACAGTGAGTATGGGACACTGGGTGTATGGAACACTGGGAGTATGGGACACTAGGAGTGTGGGACACTAGGAGTGTGGGACACTGGGAGTACTGGAGACTGTGAAATTGGGAAACCGGGAGTATAGGGCAGTGGGAGTAAGGGGACTTGGAAGTATGGGAAACTGGGAATTTGGGGCACTGGGAGTATGGGACACTGAGAGTATGCGACACTGGGAATTTGGGACACTGGGAGTATGGGACACTGTGAGTATGGGACACTGGGATTATGGGACACAGGGATTTTGGGACACTGGGAGTATGAGGCACTGAGAGTATGGGACACTGGGAGTATGGGGCACTGTGAGTATGGGATATTGGGAGTATGGGACACTGGGAGTATGGGACACCAAGTGTATGGGATACTGGGAGACTGGAACACAGGGAGTATTGGGCACTGGGAGTAAGGGGCCTTGGAAGTATGGGACACTGAGAATTTGGGGCACTGGGAGTATGGGACACCAGGAGTATGGGGCACCGGGAATATGGGACACGAGGTGTATGGGATACTGGGGATCTGGGATACCGGGAGTATGGGAGACTGGGATTATGGGGCACCGTGCGTATGGGATATTGTGAGTTTGGGGCACTATGTGTATGGGACACTTGAGAGTATGGGACACCGGGAGTATGGGACACTGGGTGAATGGGACACTGGGAGTATGGGACACTGGGAATTTGGGACACAGGGAGTATCGGACACTGGGAGAATGGGACACTGGGAGTATGGGACCCTGGGAGTATGGGACACTATGTGTATGGGACACTGGGAGTCTGGGAGTTGGGGAGTATGAGACACTGGGAGTAAGGAGCCCTGGGAGTATGGGGCACTGGGAGCATGGGACACTGGGAGTATGTGACACCAGGAGTATGGGACACGATGTGTATGCAGACACATGGGTGTCTTGGATACCGGGAGTACGGGACTCCGGGAATATGGGACACTGGGAATATGGGACACTGGGAAATTGGGAAACCGGGAGTATGGGGCACTGTGAGTAAGGGGCCTTGGAAGTATGGGACACTGGGAATTTGGGGCACTGGGAGCATGGGACACCGGGAGTATGGGATACCGGGAGTATGGGATACCGGGAGTATGGGAGACTGGGAGTATGGAACACGAGGTGTATGGGACACTGGGAGTCTGGGATACCGGGAGTATGGGAGACTGGGAGTATGGGAGATGAGGTGTATGGGACACTGGGAGTCTGGGAGATGGACAGCATGGGACACTGGGAGTAAGGAGCCCTGGGAGTATGGGACACTGGGAGTATGGGACACTGGGAGTATGGGACGCTAGGTTTATGGGACACTGGGAGTCTGGGACACAGAGTATTGGGACACTAGGAGTACAGGACACTGGGAGTACGGGACAGCGAGAGTATGGGGCACTAGGTGTATGGGACACTGGGAGACTGGGACACAGGGATTATGGGACACTTGGAGTATGGGAGACTGGGAGTATGGGGCACTGTGAGTATGGGATATTGGGAGTATGGGACACTTGGAGTATGGGACACTGGGAGTATGGGACACTGGGAGTATGGGACGCTAGGTTTATGGGACACTGGGAGTCTGGGACACAGAGTATCGGGACACTAGGAGTACAGGACACTGGGAGTACGGGACAGCGAGAGTATAGGGCACTAGGTGTATGGGACACTGGGAGACTGGGACACAGGGATTATGGGACACTTGGAGTATGGGAGACTGGGAGTATGGGGCACTGTGAGTATGGGATATTGGGATTATGGGACACTTGGAGTATGGGACACTGGGAATTTGGGACACAGGGAGTATGGGACACTGGGAGTATGGGACACTAGGTGTATGGGACACTAGGTGTATTGGACACTGGGAGACTGGGACACTGGGAATATCGCGCACTGGGAGTAAGGGGCCTTGGAAGTATGGGACACTGAGAATTTGGGGCACTGGGAGTATGGGACACTGGGAGTATGGGATACCGGGAATATGGGACACTGGGAGTATGGGACACTGGGATTATGGGACACTGGGAGTATGGGGCACTGGGAGTATGGGACACTGGGATTATGGAACACTGGGAGTATGGGGCACTGGGAGTATGGGACACTGGGAGTATGGGACACTGGGAGACTGGAACACAGGGAGTATGGGATACTGGGAGTAAGGGGCCTTGGAAGTATGGGACACTGAGAATTTGGGGCACTGGGAGTATGGGACACTGGGAGTATGAGACATAGGGAGTATGGGACACTGGGAGTATGGGACACTGGGATTATAGGACTCTGGGAGTATGGGACACTGGGAGTCTGGGACCGGAGGTGTATGGGACACTGGGGGTCTGGAATACCGGGAGACTGGGAGTATGGGAGACGAGGTGTATGGGACACTGGGAGTCTGGGAGATGGAGAGTATGGGCCACTGGGAGTAAGGAGCCCTGGGAGTATGGGACACTGAGAGTATGGGACACTGGGAGTATGGGACGCTAGGTTTATGGGACACTGGGAGTCTGGGACACAGAGTATCAGGACACTAGGAGTACAGGACACTGGGAGTACGGGACACTGGGTGTTGGGGCACTGGGAGGATGGGACATTGGGAGCAAGGGACACTGGGTGAATAGGTCACTGGGAGTATGGGTCACTGGGAGTATGGGATATTGGGATTATGGGACACTTGGAGTATGGGACACTGGGAATTTGGGACACAGGGAGTATGGGACACTGGGAGTATGGGACACTCGGTGTATTGGACACTGGGAGACTGGGACACTGGGAATATCGGGCACTGTGAGTAAGGGGCCTTGGAAGTATGGGACACTGGGAATTTGGGGCACTGGGAGCATGGGACACCGGGAGTATGGGATACCGGGAGTATGGGATACCGGGAGTATGGGAGACTGGGAGTATGGGACACGAGGTGTATGGGACACTGGGGGTCTGGGATACCGGGAGTATGGGAGACTGGGAGTATGGGAGATGAGGTGTATGGGACACTGGGAGTCTGGGAGATGGACAGCATGGGACACTGGGAGTAAGGAGCCCTGGGAGTATGGGACACTGGGAGTATGGGACACTGGGAGTATGGGACGCTAGGTTTATGGGACACTGGGAGTCTGGGACACAGAGTATTGGGACACTAGGAGTACAGGACACTGGGAGTACGGGACAGCGAGAGTATGGGGCACTAGGTGTATGGGACACTGGGAGACTGGGACACAGGGATTATGGGACACTTGGAGTATGGGAGACTGGGAGTATGGGGCACTGTGAGTATGGGATATTGGGATTATGGGACACTTGGAGTATGGGACACTGGGAGTATGGGACACTGGGAGTATGGGACACTGGGAGTATGGGACGCTAGGTTTATGGGACACTGGGAGTCTGGGACACAGAGTATCGGGACACTAGGAGTACAGGACACTGGGAGTACGGGACAGCGAGAGTATAGGGCACTAGGTGTATGGGACACTGGGAGTATGGGACACAGGGATTATGGGACACTGGGAGTCTGGGAGACTGGGAGTATGGGACACTGTGAGTATGGGATATTGGGATTATGGGACACTTGGAGTATGGGACACTGGGAATTTGGGACACAGGGAGTATGGGACACTGGGAGTATGGGACACTAGGTGTATGGGACACTAGGTGTATTGGACACTGGGAGACTGGGACACTGGGAATATCGGGCACTGGGAGTAAGGGGCCTTGGAAGTATGGGACACTGAGAATTTGGGGCACTGGGAGTATGGGACACCGGGAGTATGGGATACCGGGAATATGGGACACTGGGAGTATGGGACACTGGGTGTATGGGACACTGGGAGTATGGGGCACTGGGAGTATGGGACACTGGGATTATGGGGCACTGGGAGTATGGGGCACTGGGAGTATGGGACACTGGGAGTATGGGACACTGGGAGACTGGAACACAGGGAGTATGGGACACTGGGAGTAAGGGGCCGTGGAAGTATGGGACACTGAGAATTTGGGGCACTGGGAGTATGGGACACTGGGAGTATGAGACATAGGGAGTATGGGACACTGGGAGTATGGGACACTGGGATTATAGGACTCTGGGAGTATGGGACACTGGGAGTCTGGGACCGGAGGTGTATGGGACACTGGGGGTCTGGAATACCGGGAGACTGGGAGTATGGGAGACGAGGTGTATGGGACACTGGGAGTATGGGAGACTGGGAAATTGGGAAACCGGGTGTATGGGGCAGTGGGAGTAAGGGGCCTTGGAAGTATGGGACACTGGGAATTTGGGGCAATGAGAGTATGGGACTCCGGGAGTGTGGGATACCGGGAGTATGGGAGACTGGGAGTATGGGACACGAGGTGTATGGGACACTGGGGGTCTGGAATACCGGGAGTATGGGAGACTGGGAGTATGGGAGACGAGGTGTATGGGACACTGGGAGTCTGGGAGATGGAGAGTATGGGCCACTGGGAGTAAGGAGCCCTGGGAGTATGGGACACTGAGAGTATGGGACACTGGGAGTATGGGACGCTAGGTTTATGGGACACTGGGAGTCTGGGACACAGAGTATCGGGACACTAGGAGTACAGGACACTGGGAGTACGGGACAGCGAGAGTACGGGACACTGGGTGTTGGGGCACTGGGAGGATGGGACATTGGGAGCGAGGGACACTGGGTGAATAGGTCACTGGGAGTATGGGATATTGGGAATATGGGACACTTGGAGTATGGGACACTGGAAATTTGGGACACAGGGAGTATGGGACACTGGGAGTATGGGACACTCGGTGTATTGGACACTGGGAGACTGGGGCACTGGGAATATCGGGCACAGGGAGTAAGGGGCCTTGGAAGTATGGGACACTGAGAATTTGGGGCACTGGGAGTATGGGACACCAGGAGTATGGGACACTGGGAGTATGGGACACTGGGAGTATGGGACACCGGGAGTATGGGATACCGGGAATATGGGACACTGGGAGTATGAGACACAGGGAGTATGGGACACTGGGAGTATGGGGCACTGGGAGTATGGGACACTGGGATTATGGAACACTGGGAGTATTGGGCACTGGGAGTATGGGACACTGGGAGTATGGGACACTGGGAGACTGGAACACAGGGAGTATGGGATACTGGGAGTAAGGGGCCTTGGAAGTATGGGACACTGAGAATTTGGGGCACTGGGAGTATGGGACACTGGGAGTATGAGACATAGGGAGTATGGGACACTGGGAGTATGGGACACTGGGATTATAGGACTCTGGGAGTATGGGACACTGGGAGTCTGGGACCGGAGGTGTATGGGACACTGGGGGTCTGGAATACCGGGAGTATGGGAGACTGGGAGTATGGGAGACGAGGTGTATGGGACACTGGGAGTTTGGGAGACTGGGAAATTGGGAAACCGGGTGTATGTGGCAGTGGGAGTAAGGGGCCTTGGAAGTATGGGACACTGGGAATTTGGGGCAATGAGAGTATGGGACTCCGGGAGTGTGGGATACCGGGAGTATGGGAGACTGGGAGTATGGGACACGAGGTGTATGGGACACTGGGGGTCTGGAATACCGGGAGTATGGGAGACTGGGAGTATGGGAGACGAGGTGTATGGGACACTGGGAGTCTGGGAGATGGAGAGTATGGGCCACTGGGAGTAAGGAGCCCTGGGAGTATGGGACACTGAGAGTATGGGACACTGGGAGTATGGGACGCTAGGTTTATGGGACACTGGGAGTCTGGGACACAGAGTATCAGGACACTAGGAGTACAGGACACTGGGAGTACGGGACACTGGGTGTTGGGGCACTGGGAGGATGGGACATTGGGAGCAAGGGACACTGGGTGAATAGGTCACTGGGAGTATGGGTCACTGGGAGTATGGGATATTGGGATTATGGGACACTTGGAGTATGGGACACTGGGAATTTGGGACACAGGGAGTATGGGACACTGGGAGTATGGGACACTCGGTGTATTGGACACTGGGAGACTGGGACACTGGGAATATCGGGCACTGGGAGTAAGGGGCCTTGGAAGTATGGGACACTGAGAATTTGGAGCACTGGGAGCATGGGACACCGGGAGTATGGGACACCGGGAATATGGGAAACGAGGTGTATGGGATACTGGGGGTCTGGGATACCGGGAGTATGGGAGACTGGGATTATGGGGCACCGTGCGTATGGGATATTGTGAGTTTGGGGCACTATGTGTATGGGACCCTGAGAGTATGGGACACCGGGAGTATGGGAAACGGGGAGAATGGGATACTGGGAGTATGGGAAACGGGAAGAATGGGATACTGGGAGTATGGGACACTGAGAATTTGGGACACAGGGAGTATGGGACACTGAGAGTATGGGACACTAGGAGTATGGGGCACCGTGTGTATGGGACACTGGGAGTCTGGGAGTTGGGGAGTATGGGACACTGGGAGTAAGGAGCCCTGGGAGTATGGGGCACTGGGAGCATGGGACACTGGGAGTATGGGATGCTAGGTATATGGGACACTGGGAGACTGGGACACAGGGAGTATCGGGACACTAGGAGTACAGGACACTGGGAGTACGGGACACTGGGTGTCTGGGGCAGTGGGATTACGGGACAATGGGTATAAGGGACACTGGGAGACTGGGACACAGGGAGTATGGGGCACTGGGAGTATGGGACACTGGGAGTATGGGACACTGGGATTATGGGACACTGGGAGTATGGGGCACTGGGAGTATGGGACACTGGGAGATTGGGACACTGGGATTATGGGACACTGGGAGTATGGGGCACTGGGAGACTGGGACACTGGGATTATGGGCCCCCCAGAGTATTGGGCACTGGGAGTATGGGACACTGGAAGCATGGGACAGTGGGAGAATGGGACACTGGGAGTCTGGGACATTTGGATTATGGGACACAGTGAGTATGGGACACTGGGTGTATGGAACACTGGGAGTACGGGACACTAGGAGTGTGGGACACTGGGAGTACGGGAGACTGTGAAATTGGGAAACCGGGAGTATGGGGCAGTGGGAGTAAGGGGACTTGGAAGTATGGAATACTGGGAATTTGGGGCACTGGGAGTATGGAACACTGGGAGTATGGGACACCGGGAGTATGGGACACCGGGAATATGGGACACTGGGAGTATGGGACACGACATGTATGGGACGCTGGGTGTGTGGGGCACGAGGTGTATGGGACACTGGGTGTGTGGGGCACTGCTGGTGTGTGACACTGGGAGTATGGGATACTGGGGTCTGGGATACCGGGAGTATGGGAGACAGGGAATATGGGGCACTGTGAGTATGGGATATTGGGAGTATGGGACACTAGAAGTATGGAACACTAGGTGTATGGGACACTGGGAGACTGGGTACAGGGAGTATGGGATACTGGGAGCATGGGGCACTGGGAGTATGGGACACTGGGCGTATGGGACACTAGGAAATTGGGAAACAGGGAGTATCGGGCACTGGGAGTAAGGGGCCTTGGAAGTATGGGACACTGGGAATTTGGGGCACTGGGAGTTTGGAACCCCGGAAGTATGGGACACTGAGAATTTGGGGCACTGGGAGTATGGGACACCGGGAGTATGGGACACTGGGATTACGGGAGACTGTGAAATTGGGAAACCGGGAGTATGGGGCAGTGGGAGTAAGGGGACTTGGAAGTATGGGACACTGGGAATTTGGGGCACTGGGAGTATGGGACCCCGGGAGTATGGGACACTGAGATTATGGGACATTGGGTATTTGGGGCACTGGGAGTTTGGGACACTGGGATTATGGGACACTGGGAGTATGGGACACTGGGATTATGGGACACTGGGAGTATGGGATACTGGGAGTATGGGGCACTAGAAGTATGGGACACCAAGTGTATGGGATACTGGGAGACTGGAACACAGGGAGTATTGGGCACTGGGAGTAAGGGGCCTTGGAAGTATGGGACACTGAGAATTTGGAGCACTGGGAGCATGGGACACCGGGAATATGGGACACGAGGTGTATGGGATACTGGGGGTCTGGGATACCGGGAGTATGGGAGACTGGGATTATGGGGCACCGTGCGTATGGGATATTGTGAGTTTGGGGCACTATGTGTATGGGACACAGAGTATGGGACACCAGGAGTATGGGACACTGGGAGTATGGGACACTGGGAGTATGGGAAACTGGGAGTATGGGACACTGGGAGTATGGGACACTGGGAATTTGGGACACAGGGAGTGTGGGACACTGGGAGTATGGGACACTAGGAGTATGGGACACTAGGTGTATGGGACACTGGGAGTCTGGGAGTTGGGGAGTATGGGACACTGGGAGTAAGGAGCCCTGGGAGTATGGGGCACTGGGAGCATGGGACACTGGGAGTATGGGATGCTAGGTTTATGGGACACTGGGAGACTGGGACACAGGGAGTATCGGGACACTAGGAGTACAGGACACTGGGAGTACGGGACACTGGGTGTCAGGGGCAGTGGGATTACGGGACAATGGGAATAAGGGACACTGGGAGACTGGGACACAGGGAGTATGGGGCACTGGGAGTATGGGACACTGGGAGACTGGGACACTGGGATTATGGGACACTGGGAGTATGGGACACTGGGAGTATGGGACACTGGGTGTCAGGGGCAGTGGGATTACAGGACAATGGGAATAAGGGACACTGGGAGAGTGGGACACAGGGAGTATGGGGCACGGGGAGTATGGGACACTGGGAGACTGGGACACTGGGATTATGGGACACTGGGAGTATGGGGCACTGGGAGTATGGGACACTGTGAGTATGGGACACCGGGGTTCCATACTCCCAGTGCCCCAAATGCCCAGCGTCCCATAATCCCAGTGTCCCATACTCCCCGTGCCCCATACTCCCAGTGCCCCAAATTCCCAGTGTCCCATACTTCCAAGTCCCCTTACTCCCACTGCCCCATACTCCCGGTTTCCCAATTTCACAGTTTCCCGTACTCCCAGTGTCCCACACTCCTAGTGTCCCATACTCCCTGTGTCCCACACTCCCCATGTCCCAGACTCCCAGTGTCCCATACTCCTAGTGACCCATACTCCTAGTGTCCCATACTCTCAGTGTCCCATACTCCCTGTGTCCCAAATTCCCAGTGTCCCATACTCCCGGTGTCCCATTCTCCCAGTTTCCCATACTCCCAGTGTCCCATACTCCCGGTGTCCCATACTCTCTGTATCCCATACACATAGTGCCCCAAACTCACAATATCCCATACGCACGGTGCCCCATAATCCCAGTCTTCCATACTCCCGGTATCCCAGACCCCCAGTATCCCATACACCTCGTTTCCCATATTCCCGGTGTCCCATACTCCCGGTGTCCCATAATTCCAGTGTCCCATACTCCCAGTGTCCCAAACTCCCAGTGCCCCAAATACCCAGTGTCCCATACTCCCGGGGTCCCATACTCCCAGTGCCCCAAATTCCCAGTGTCCCATACTTCCAAGTCCCCTTACTCCCACTGCCCTATACTCCCGGTTTCCCAATTTCACAGTCTCCTGTACTCCCCGTGTCCCACACTCCTAGTGTCCCATACTCCCCATGTCCCAGTCTCCCAGTGCCCAATACACCTAGTGGCCCACACTCTTAGTGTCCCATACTCACTGTGTCCCATACTCCCCATGTCCCAGACTCCCACTGTCCCATGCTCCCAGTGTCCCATACTCTCAGCACTGTGAGTATGGGACACTGGGATTATGGGACTCTGGGATTATGGGACACTGGGAGTATGGGACACCGGGAGTATGGGACACCGGGAATATGGGACACTGGGAGTATGGGACACGAGGTGTATGGGACACTGGGTATGTGGGGCACTGCTGGTGTGTGACACTGGGAGTATGGGATACTGGGGTCTGGGATACCGGGAGTATGGGAGACAGGGAATATGGGGCACTGTGAGTATGGGATATTGGGAGTATGGGACACTAGAAGTATGGAACACTAGGTGTATGGGACACTGGGAGACTGGGTACAGGGAGTATGGGACACTGGGAGCATGGGGCACTGGGAGTATGGGACACTGGGAGAATGGGACACTGGGAGTATGGGACACTGAGAGTATGGGACACAGAGTATGGGACACTGGGTGTGTGGGACACTGGGCGTATGGGACACTAGGAAATTGGGAAACATGGAGTATTGGGCACTGGGAGTAAGGGGCCTTGGAAGTATGGGACACTGAGAATTTGGGGCACTGGGAGTATGGGACACCGGGAGTATGGGACACTGGGAGTATGGGACACTGGGATTACGGGAGACTGTGAAATTGGGAAACCGGGAGTATGGGGCAGTGGGAGTAAGGGGACTTGGAAGTATGGGACACTGGGAATTTGGGGCACTGGGAGTATGGGACCCCGGGAGTATGGAACCCCGGGAGTATGGGACCCCGGGAGTATGGGACACTGAGATTATGGGACATTGGGTATTTGGGGCACTGGGAGTTTGGGACACTGTGAGTATGGGACACTGGGATTATGGGACACTGGGAGTATGGGATACTGGGAGTATGGGACACCAAGTGTATGGGATACTGGGAGACTGGAACACAGGGAGTATTGGGCACTGGGAGTAAAGGGCCTTGGAAGTATGGGACACTGAGAATTTGGAGCACTGGGAGCATGGGACACCGGGAGTATGGGACACCGGGAATATGGGAAACGAGGTGTATGGGATACTGGGGGTCTGGGATACCGGGAGTATGGGAGACTGGGATTATGGGGCACCGTGCGTATGGGATATTGTGAGTTTGGGGCACTATGTGTATGGGACCCTGAGAGTATGGGACACCGGGAGTATGGGAAACGGGGAGAATGGGATACTGGGAGTATGGGAAACGGGAAGAATGGGATACTGGGAGTATGGGACACTGAGAATTTGGGACACAGGGAGTATGGGACACTGAGAGTATGGGACACTAGGAGTATGGGGCACCGTGTGTATGGGACACTGGGAGTCTGGGAGTTGGGGAGTATGGGACACTGGGAGTAAGGAGCCCTGGGAGTATGGGGCACTGGGAGCATGGGACACTGGGAGTATGGGATGCTAGGTATATGGGACACTGGGAGACTGGGACACAGGGAGTATCGGGACACTAGGAGTACAGGACACTGGGAGTACGGGACACTGGGTGTCTGGGGCAGTGGGATTACGGGACAATGGGTATAAGGGACACTGGGAGACTGGGACACTGGGAGTATGGGGCACTGGGAGTATGGGACACTGGGAGATTGGGACACTGGGATTATGGGACACTGGGAGTATGGGGCACTGGGAGTATGGGACACTGGGAGATTGGGACACTGGGATTATGGGACACTGGGAGTATGGGGCACTGGGAGACTGGGACACTGGGATTATGGGCCCCCCAGAGTATTGGGCACTGGGAGTATGGGACACTGGAAGCATGGGACAGTGGGAGAATGGGACACTGGGAGTCTGGGACATTTGGATTATGGGACACAGTGAGTATGGGACACTGGGTGTATGGAACACTGGGAGTACGGGACACTAGGAGTGTGGGACACTGGGAGTACGGGAGACTGTGAAATTGGGAAACCGGGAGTATGGGGCAGTGGGAGTAAGGGGACTTGGAAGTATGGAATACTGGGAATTTGGGGCACTGGGAGTATGGGACACTGGGAATATGGGGCACTGGGAGTATGGGACACTGGGTATTTGGGGCACTGGGAGTTTGGGACACTGTGAGTATGGGTCACTGGGAGTATGGGACACTGGGAGTATGGGACACTGGGAGTATGGGACACTGGGAGTATGGAACACAGGGAGTATTGGGCACTGGGAGTAAGGGGCCTTGGGAGTATGGGACACTGAGAATTTGGGGCACTGGGAGTATGGGACACCGGGAATATAGGACACGAGGTGTATGGGATACTGGGGATCTGGGATACCGGGAGTATGGGAAACTGGGATTATGGGGCACCGTGCGTATGGGATATTGTGAGTTTGGGGCACTATGTGTATGGGACACTGGGAGTATGGGAAACTGGGAGAATGGGACACTGGGAATTTGGGACACAGGGAGTATGGGACACTGGGAGTATGGGACACTGGGAGTATGGGACACAATGTGTATGGGACACTGGGAGTATGGGGCACTAGGAGTCTGGGAGTTGGGGAGTATGGGATACTGGGAGTAAGGAACCCTGGGAGTATGGGGCACTGGGAGCATGGGACACTGGGAGTATGGGATGCTAGGTTTATGGGACACTGGGAGACTGGGACACTAGGAGTACAGGACACTGGGAGTACGGGACACTGGGTGTCAGGGGCAGTGGGATTAAGGGACAATGGGAATAAGGGACACTGGGAGACTGGGACACAGGGAGTATGGGACACTAGGAGTATGGGACACTGGGAGTATGGAACACAGGGAGTATTGGGCACTGGGAGTAAGGGGCCTTGGGAGTATGGGACACTGAGAATTTGGGGCACTGGGAGTATGGGACACCGGGAATATAGGACACGAGGTGTATGGGATACTGGGGATCTGGGATACCGGGAGTATGGGAAACTGGGATTATGGGGCACCGTGCGTATGGGATATTGTGAGTTTGGGGCACTATGTGTATGGGACACTGGGAGTATGGGAAACTGGGAGAATGGGACACTGGGAGTATGGGACACTGGGAGTATGGGACACAGGGAGTATGGGACACTGGGAGTATGGGACACTGGGAGTATGGGACACAATGTGTATGGGACACTGGGAGTATGGGGCACTAGGAGTCTGGGAGTTGGGGAGTATGGGATACTGGGAGTAAGGAACCCTGGGAGTATGGGGCACTGGGAGCATGGGACACTGGGAGTATGGGATGCTAGGTTTATGGGACACTGGGAGACTGGGACACTAGGAGTACAGGACACTGGGAGTACGGGACACTGGGTGTCAGGGGCAGTGGGATTAAGGGACAATGGGAATAAGGGACACTGGGAGACTGGGACACAGGGAGTATGGGACACTAGGAGTATGGGACACTGGGAGACTGGGACACTGGGGGTATTGGGCACTGGGAGTAAGGGGCCTTGGAAGTATGGGACACTGAGAATTTGGGGCACTGGGAGTATGGGACACCGGGAGTATGGGACACTGGGATTATGGGACACTGGGAGTATGGGACACTGGGATTATGGGGCTCTGTGAGTATGGGATATTGGAAGTATGGGATACTGGGAGTATGGGACACTAGGTGTATGGGACACTGGGAGACTGGAACACAGGGAGTATTGGGCACTGGGAGTAAGGGGCCTTGGGAGTATGGGACACTGAGAATTTGGGGCACTGGGAGTATGGGACACTGGGATTATGGGACACTGGGAGTATGGGACACTGGGATTATGGGACACCGGGAGTATGGGACACCGGGAATATGGGAAACGAGGTGTATGGGATACTGGGGGTCTGGGATACCGGGAGTATGGGAGACTGGGATTATGGGGCACCGTGCGTATGGGATATTGTGAGTTTGGGGCACTATGTGTATGGGACACAGTGAGTATGGGACACTGGGTGTATGGAACACTGGGAGTATGGGACACTAGGAGTGTGGGACACTAGGAGTGTGGGACACTGGGAGTACTGGAGACTGTGAAATTGGGAAACCGGGAGTATAGGGCAGTGGGAGTAAGGGGACTTGGAAGTATGGGAAACTGGGAATTTGGGGCACTGGGAGTATGGGACACTGAGAGTATGCGACACTGGGAATTTGGGACACTGGGAGTATGGGACACTGTGAGTATGGGACACTGGGATTATGGGACACAGGGATTTTGGGACACTGGGAGTATGAGGCACTGAGAGTATGGGACACTGGGAGTATGGGGCACTGTGAGTATGGGATATTGGGAGTATGGGACACTGGGAGTATGGGACACCAAGTGTATGGGATACTGGGAGACTGGAACACAGGGAGTATTGGGCACTGGGAGTAAGGGGCCTTGGAAGTATGGGACACTGAGAATTTGGGGCACTGGGAGTATGGGACACCAGGAGTATGGGGCACCGGGAATATGGGACACGAGGTGTATGGGATACTGGGGATCTGGGATACCGGGAGTATGGGAGACTGGGATTATGGGGCACCGTGCGTATGGGATATTGTGAGTTTGGGGCACTATGTGTATGGGACACTTGAGAGTATGGGACACCGGGAGTATGGGACACTGGGTGAATGGGACACTGGGAGTATGGGACACTGGGAATTTGGGACACAGGGAGTATCGGACACTGGGAGAATGGGACACTGGGAATATGGGACCCTGGGAGTATGGGACACTATGTGTATGGGACACTGGGAGTCTGGGAGTTGGGGAGTATGAGACACTGGGAGTAAGGAGCCCTGGGAGTATGGGGCACTGGGAGCATGGGACACTGGGAGTATGTGACACCAGGAGTATGGGACACGATGTGTATGCAGACACATGGGTGTCTTGGATACCGGGAGTACGGGACTCCGGGAATATGGGACACTGGGAATATGGGACACTGGGAAATTGGGAAACCGGGAGTATGGGGCACTGTGAGTAAGGGGCCTTGGAAGTATGGGACACTGGGAATTTGGGGCACTGGGAGCATGGGACACCGGGAGTATGGGATACCGGGAGTATGGGATACCGGGAGTATGGGAGACTGGGAGTATGGAACACGAGGTGTATGGGACACTGGGGGTCTGGGATACCGGGAGTATGGGAGACTGGGAGTATGGGAGATGAGGTGTATGGGACACTGGGAGTCTGGGAGATGGACAGCATGGGACACTGGGAGTAAGGAGCCCTGGGAGTATGGGACACTGGGAGTATGGGACACTGGGAGTATGGGACGCTAGGTTTATGGGACACTGGGAGTCTGGGACACAGAGTATTGGGACACTAGGAGTACAGGACACTGGGAGTACGGGACAGCGAGAGTATGGGGCACTAGGTGTATGGGACACTGGGAGACTGGGACACAGGGATTATGGGACACTTGGAGTATGGGAGACTGGGAGTATGGGGCACTGTGAGTATGGGATATTGGGATTATGGGACACTTGGAGTATGGGACACTGGGAGTATGGGACACTGGGAGTATGGGACGCTAGGTTTATGGGACACTGGGAGTCTGGGACACAGAGTATCGGGACACTAGGAGTACAGGACACTGGGAGTACGGGACAGCGAGAGTATAGGGCACTAGGTGTATGGGACACTGGGAGACTGGGACACAGGGATTATGGGACACTTGGAGTATGGGAGACTGGGAGTATGGGGCACTGTGAGTATGGGATACTGGGAGTATGGGACACTTGGAGTATGGGACACTGGGAATTTGGGACACAGGGAGTATGGGACACTGGGAGTATGGGACACTAGGTGTATGGGACACTAGGTGTATTGGACACTGGGAGACTGGGACACTGGGAATATCGCGCACTGGGAGTAAGGGGCCTTGGAAGTATGGGACACTGAGAATTTGGGGCACTGGGAGTATGGGACACCGGGAGTATGGGATACCGGGAATATGGGACACTGGGAGTATGGGACACTGGGATTATGGGACACTGGGAGTATGGGGCACTGGGAGTATGGGACACTGGGATTATGGGACACTGGGAGTATGGGGCACTGGGAGTATGGGACACTGGGAGTATGGGACACTGGGAGACTGGAACACAGGGAGTATGGGATACTGGGAGTAAGGGGCCTTGGAAGTATGGGACACTGAGAATTTGGGGCACTGGGTGTATGGGACACTGGGAGTATGAGACATAGGGAGTATGGGACACTGGGAGTATGGGACACTGGGATTATAGGACTCTGGGAGTATGGGACACTGGGAGTCTGGGACCGGAGGTGTATGGGACACTGGGGGTCTGGAATACCGGGAGACTGGGAGTATGGGAGACGAGGTGTATGGGACACTGGGAGTCTGGGAGATGGAGAGTATGGGCCACTGGGAGTAAGGAGCCCTGGGAGTATGGGACACTGAGAGTATGGGACACTGGGAGTATGGGACGCTAGGTTTATGGGACACTGGGAGTCTGGGACACAGAGTATCAGGACACTAGGAGTACAGGACACTGGGAGTACGGGACACTGGGTGTTGGGGCACTGGGAGGATGGGACATTGGGAGCAAGGGACACTGGGTGAATAGGTCACTGGGAGTATGGGTCACTGGGAGTATGGGATATTGGGATTATGGGACACTTGGAGTATGGGACACTGGGAATTTGGGACACAGGGAGTATGGGACACTGGGAGTATGGGACACTCGGTGTATTGGACACTGGGAGACTGGGACACTGGGAATATCGGGCACTGTGAGTAAGGGGCCTTGGAAGTATGGGACACTGGGAATTTGGGGCACTGGGAGCATGGGACACCGGGAGTATGGGATACCGGGAGTATGGGATACCGGGAGTATGGGAGACTGGGAGTATGGAACACGAGGTGTATGGGACACTGGGGGTCTGGGATACCGGGAGTATGGGAGACTGGGAGTATGGGAGATGAGGTGTATGGGACACTGGGAGTCTGGGAGATGGACAGCATGGGACACTGGGAGTAAGGAGCCCTGGGAGTATGGGACACTGGGAGTATGGGACACTGGGAGTATGGGACGCTAGGTTTATGGGACACTGGGAGTCTGGGACACAGAGTATTGGGACACTAGGAGTACAGGACACTGGGAGTACGGGACAGCGAGAGTATGGGGCACTAGGTGTATGGGACACTGGGAGACTGGGACACAGGGATTATGGGACACTGGGAGTATGGGAGACTGGGAGTATGGGGCACTGTGAGTATGGGATATTGGGATTATGGGACACTTGGAGTATGGGACACTGGGAGTATGGGACACTGGGAGTATGGGACACTGGGAGTATGGGACGCTAGGTTTATGGGACACTGGGAGTCTGGGACACAGAGTATCGGGACACTAGGAGTACAGGACACTGGGAGTACGGGACAGCGAGAGTATAGGGCACTAGGTGTATGGGACACTGGGAGACTGGGACACAGGGATTATGGGACACTTGGAGTATGGGAGACTGGGAGTATGGGGCACTGTGAGTATGGGATATTGGGATTATGGGACACTTGGAGTATGGGACACTGGGAGTATGGGACACAGGGAGTATGGGACACTGGGAGTATGGGACACTAGGTGTATGGGACACTAGGTGTATTGGACACTGGGAGACTGGGACACTGGGAATATCGGGCACTGGGAGTAAGGGGCCTTGGAAGTATGGGACACTGAGAATTTGGGGCACTGGGAGTATGGGACACCGGGAGTATGGGATACCGGGAATATGGGACACTGGGAGTATGGGACACTGGGATTATGGGACACTGGGAGTATGGGGCACTGGGAGTATGGGACACTGGGATTATGGGACACTGGGAGTATGGGGCACTGGGAGTATGGGACACTGGGAGTATGGGACACTGGGAGACTGGAACACAGGGAGTATGGGATACTGGGAGTAAGGGGCCTTGGAAGTATGGGACACTGAGAATTTGGGGCACTGGGAGTATGGGACACTGGGAGTATGAGACATAGGGAGTATGGGACACTGGGAGTATGGGACACTGGGATTATAGGACTCTGGGAGTATGGGACACTGGGAGTCTGGGACCGGAGGTGTATGGGACACTGGGGGTCTGGAATACCGGGAGACTGGGAGTATGGGAGACGAGGTGTATGGGACACTGGGAGTATGGGAGACTGGGAAATTGGGAAACCGGGTGTATGGGGCAGTGGGAGTAAGGGGCCTTGGAAGTATGGGACACTGGGAATTTGGGGCAATGAGAGTATGGGACTCCGGGAGTGTGGGATACCGGGAGTATGGGAGACTGGGAGTATGGGACACGAGGTGTATGGGACACTGGGGGTCTGGAATACCGGGAGTATGGGAGACTGGGAGTATGGGAGACGAGGTGTATGGGACACTGGGAGTCTGGGAGATGGAGAGTATGGGCCACTGGGAGTAAGGAGCCCTGGGAGTATGGGACACTGAGAGTATGGGACACTGGGAGTATGGGACGCTAGGTTTATGGGACACTGGGAGTCTGGGACACAGAGTATCGGGACACTAGGAGTACAGGACACTGGGAGTACGGGACAGCGAGAGTACGGGACACTGGGTGTTGGGGCACTGGGAGGATGGGACATTGGGAGCGAGGGACACTGGGTGAATAGGTCACTGGGAGTATGGGATATTGGGAATATGGGACACTTGGAGTATGGGACACTGGAAATTTGGGACACAGGGAGTATGGGACACTGGGAGTATGGGACACTCGGTGTATTGGACACTGGGAGACTGGGGCACTGGGAATATCGGGCACAGGGAGTAAGGGGCCTTGGAAGTATGGGACACTGAGAATTTGGGGCACTGGGAGTATGGGACACCAGGAGTATGGGACACTGGGAGTATGGGACACTGGGAGTATGGGACACCGGGAGTATGGGATACCGGGAATATGGGACACTGGGAGTATGAGACACAGGGAGTATGGGACACTGGGAGTATGGGGCACTGGGAGTATGGGACACTGGGATTATGGGACACTGGGAGTATTGGGCACTGGGAGTATGGGACACTGGGAGTATGGGACACTGGGAGACTGGAACACAGGGAGTATGGGATACTGGGAGTAAGGGGCCTTGGAAGTATGGGACACTGAGAATTTGGGGCACTGGGAGTATGGGACACTGGGAGTATGAGACATAGGGAGTATGGGACACTGGGAGTATGGGACACTGGGAGTATAGGACTCTGGGAGTATGGGACACTGGGAGTCTGGGACCGGAGGTGTATGGGACACTGGGGGTCTGGAATACCGGGAGTATGGGAGACTGGGAGTATGGGAGACGAGGTGTATGGGACACTGGGAGTTTGGGAGACTGGGAAATTGGGAAACCGGGTGTATGTGGCAGTGGGAGTAAGGGGCCTTGGAAGTATGGGACACTGGGAATTTGGGGCAATGAGAGTATGGGACTCCGGGAGTGTGGGATACCGGGAGTATGGGAGACTGGGAGTATGGGACACGAGGTGTATGGGACACTGGGGGTCTGGAATACCGGGAGTATGGGAGACTGGGAGTATGGGAGACGAGGTGTATGGGACACTGGGAGTCTGGGAGATGGAGAGTATGGGCCACTGGGAGTAAGGAGCCCTGGGAGTATGGGACACTGAGAGTATGGGACACTGGGAGTATGGGACGCTAGGTTTATGGGACACTGGGAGTCTGGGACACAGAGTATCAGGACACTAGGAGTACAGGACACTGGGAGTACGGGACACTGGGTGTTGGGGCACTGGGAGGATGGGACATTGGGAGCAAGGGACACTGGGTGAATAGGTCACTGGGAGTATGGGTCACTGGGAGTATGGGACACTGGGAGTATGGGACACTTGGAGTATGGGACACTGGGAATTTGGGACACAGGGAGTATGGGACACTGGGAGTATGGGACACTCGGTGTATTGGACACTGGGAGACTGGGACACTGGGAATATCGGGCACTGGGAGTAAGGGGCCTTGGAAGTATGGGACACTGAGAATTTGGAGCACTGGGAGCATGGGACACCGGGAGTATGGGACACCGGGAATATGGGAAACGAGGTGTATGGGATACTGGGGGTCTGGGATACCGGGAGTATGGGAGACTGGGATTATGGGGCACCGTGCGTATGGGATATTGTGAGTTTGGGGCACTATGTGTATGGGACCCTGAGAGTATGGGACACCGGGAGTATGGGAAACGGGGAGAATGGGATACTGGGAGTATGGGAAACGGGAAGAATGGGATACTGGGAGTATGGGACACTGAGAATTTGGGACACAGGGAGTATGGGACACTGAGAGTATGGGACACTAGGAGTATGGGGCACCGTGTGTATGGGACACTGGGAGTCTGGGAGTTGGGGAGTATGGGACACTGGGAGTAAGGAGCCCTGGGAGTATGGGGCACTGGGAGCATGGGACACTGGGAGTATGGGATGCTAGGTATATGGGACACTGGGAGACTGGGACACAGGGAGTATCGGGACACTAGGAGTACAGGACACTGGGAGTACGGGACACTGGGTGTCTGGGGCAGTGGGATTACGGGACAATGGGTATAAGGGACACTGGGAGACTGGGACACAGGGAGTATGGGGCACTGGGAGTATGGGACACTGGGAGATTGGGACACTGGGATTATGGGACACTGGGAGTATGGGGCACTGGGAGTATGGGACACTGGGAGATTGGGACACTGGGATTATGGGACACTGGGAGTATGGGGCACTGGGAGACTGGGACACTGGGATTATGGGCCCCCCAGAGTATTGGGCACTGGGAGTATGGGACACTGGAAGCATGGGACAGTGGGAGAATGGGACACTGGGAGTCTGGGACATTTGGATTATGGGACACAGTGAGTATGGGACACTGGGTGTATGGAACACTGGGAGTACGGGACACTAGGAGTGTGGGACACTGGGAGTACGGGAGACTGTGAAATTGGGAAACCGGGAGTATGGGGCAGTGGGAGTAAGGGGACTTGGAAGTATGGAATACTGGGAATTTGGGGCACTGGGAGTATGGAACACTGGGAGTATGGGACACCGGGAGTATGGGACACCGGGAATATGGGACACTGGGAGTATGGGACACGACATGTATGGGACGCTGGGTGTGTGGGGCACGAGGTGTATGGGACACTGGGTGTGTGGGGCACTGCTGGTGTGTGACACTGGGAGTATGGGATACTGGGGTCTGGGATACCGGGAGTATGGGAGACAGGGAATATGGGGCACTGTGAGTATGGGATATTGGGAGTATGGGACACTAGAAGTATGGAACACTAGGTGTATGGGACACTGGGAGACTGGGTACAGGGAGTATGGGATACTGGGAGCATGGGGCACTGGGAGTATGGGACACTGGGCGTATGGGACACTAGGAAATTGGGAAACAGGGAGTATCGGGCACTGGGAGTAAGGGGCCTTGGAAGTATGGGACACTGGGAATTTGGGGCACTGGGAGTTTGGAACCCCGGAAGTATGGGACACTGAGAATTTGGGGCACTGGGAGTATGGGACACCGGGAGTATGGGACACTGGGATTACGGGAGACTGTGAAATTGGGAAACCGGGAGTATGGGGCAGTGGGAGTAAGGGGACTTGGAAGTATGGGACACTGGGAATTTGGGGCACTGGGAGTATGGGACCCCGGGAGTATGGGACACTGAGATTATGGGACATTGGGTATTTGGGGCACTGGGAGTTTGGGACACTGGGATTATGGGACACTGGGAGTATGGGACACTGGGATTATGGGACACTGGGAGTATGGGATACTGGGAGTATGGGGCACTAGAAGTATGGGACACCAAGTGTATGGGATACTGGGAGACTGGAACACAGGGAGTATTGGGCACTGGGAGTAAGGGGCCTTGGAAGTATGGGACACTGAGAATTTGGAGCACTGGGAGCATGGGACACCGGGAGTATGGGACACCAGGAATATGGGACACGAGGTGTATGGGATACTGGGGGTCTGGGATACCGGGAGTATGGGAGACTGGGATTATGGGGCACCGTGCGTATGGGATATTGTGAGTTTGGGGCACTATGTGTATGGGACACAGAGTATGGGACACCAGGAGTATGGGACACTGGGAGTATGGGACACTGGGAGTATGGGAAACTGGGAGTATGGGACACTGGGAGTATGGGACACTGGGAATTTGGGACACAGGGAGTGTGGGACACTGGGAGTATGGGACACTAGGAGTATGGGACACTAGGTGTATGGGACACTGGGAGTCTGGGAGTTGGGGAGTATGGGACACTGGGAGTAAGGAGCCCTGGGAGTATGGGGCACTGGGAGCATGGGACACTGGGAGTATGGGATGCTAGGTTTATGGGACACTGGGAGACTGGGACACAGGGAGTATCGGGACACTAGGAGTACAGGACACTGGGAGTACGGGACACTGGGTGTCAGGGGCAGTGGGATTACGGGACAATGGGAATAAGGGACACTGGGAGACTGGGACACAGGGAGTATGGGGCACTGGGAGTATGGGACACTGGGAGACTGGGACACTGGGATTATGGGACACTGGGAGTATGGGACACTGGGAGTATGGGACACTGGGTGTCAGGGGCAGTGGGATTACGGGACAATGGGAATAAGGGACACTGGGAGAGTGGGACACAGGGAGTATGGGGCACGGGGAGTATGGGACACTGGGAGACTGGGACACTGGGATTATGGGACACTGGGAGTATGGGGCACTGGGAGTATGGGACACTGTGAGTATGGGACACCGGGGTTCCATACTCCCAGTGCCCCAAATGCCCAGCGTCCCATAATCCCAGTGTCCCATACTCCCCGTGCCCCATACTCCCAGTGCCCCAAATTCCCAGTGTCCCATACTTCCAAGTCCCCTTACTCCCACTGCCCCATACTCCCGGTTTCCCAATTTCACAGTCTCCCGTACTCCCAGTGTCCCACACTCCTAGTGTCCCATACTCCCTGTGTCCCACACTCCCCATGTCCCAGACTCCCAGTGTCCCATACTCCTAGTGTCCCATACTCCTAGTGTCCCATACTCTCAGTGTCCCATACTCCCTGTGTCCCAAATTCCCAGTGTCCCATACTCCCGGTGTCCCATTCTCCCAGTTTCCCATACTCCCAGTGTCCCATACTCCCGGTGTCCCATACTCTCTGTATCCCATACACATAGTGCCCCAAACTCACAATATCCCATACGCACGGTGCCCCATAATCCCAGTCTTCCATACTCCCGGTATCCCAGACCCCCAGTATCCCATACACCTCGTTTCCCATATTCCCGGTGTCCCATACTCCCGGTGTCCCATAATTCCAGTGTCCCATACTCCCAGTGTCCCAAACTCCCAGTGCCCCAAATACCCAGTGTCCCATACTCCCGGGGTCCCATACTCCCAGTGTCCCATACTCCCAGTGTCCCATACTTCCAAGTCCCCTTACTCCCACTGCCCTATACTCCCGGTTTCCCAATTTCACAGTCTCCTGTACTCCCCGTGTCCCACACTCCTAGTGTCCCATACTCCCCATGTCCCAGTCTCCCAGTGCCCAATACACCTAGTGGCCCACACTCTTAGTGTCCCATACTCACTGTGTCCCATACTCCCCATGTCCCAGACTCCCACTGTCCCATGCTCCCAGTGTCCCATACTCTCAGCACTGTGAGTATGGGACACTGGGATTATGGGACACTGGGATTATGGGACACTGGGAGTATGGGACACCGGGAGTATGGGACACCGGGAATATGGGACACTGGGAGTATGGGACACGAGGTGTATGGGACACTGGGTGTGTGGGGCACTGCTGGTGTGTGACACTGGGAGTATGGGATACTGGGGTCTGGGATACCGGGAGTATGGGAGACAGGGAATATGGGGCACTGTGAGTATGGGATATTGGGAGTATGGGACACTAGAAGTATGGAACACTAGGTGTATGGGACACTGGGAGACTGGGTACAGGGAGTATGGGACACTGGGAGCATGGGGCACTGGGAGTATGGAGCACTGGGAGAATGGGACACTGGGAGTATGGGACACTGAGAGTATGGGACACAGAGTATGGGACACTGGGTGTGTGGGACACTGGGCGTATGGGACACTAGGAAATTGGGAAACATGGAGTATTGGGCACTGGGAGTAAGGGGCCTTGGAAGTATGGGACACTGAGAATTTGGGGCACTGGGAGTATGGGACACCGGGAGTATGGGACACTGGGAGTATGGGACACTGGGATTACGGGAGACTGTGAAATTGGGAAACCGGGAGTATGGGGCAGTGGGAGTAAGGGGACTTGGAAGTATGGGACACTGGGAATTTGGGGCACTGGGAGTATGGAACCCCGGGAGTATGGAACCCCGGGAGTATGGGACCCCGGGAGTATGGGACACTGAGATTATGGGACATTGGGTATTTGGGGCACTGGGAGTTTGGGACACTGTGAGTATGGGACACTGGGATTATGGGACACTGGGAGTATGGGATACTGGGAGTATGGGACACCAAGTGTATGGGATACTGGGAGACTGGAACACAGGGAGTATTGGGCACTGGGAGTAAAGGGCCTTGGAAGTATGGGACACTGAGAATTTGGAGCACTGGGAGCATGGGACACCGGGAGTATGGGACACCGGGAATATGGGAAACGAGGTGTATGGGATACTGGGGGTCTGGGATACCGGGAGTATGGGAGACTGGGATTATGGGGCACCGTGCGTATGGGATATTGTGAGTTTGGGGCACTATGTGTATGGGACCCTGAGAGTATGGGACACCGGGAGTATGGGAAACGGGGAGAATGGGATACTGGGAGTATGGGAAACGGGAAGAATGGGATACTGGGAGTATGGGACACTGAGAATTTGGGACACAGGGAGTATGGGACACTGAGAGTATGGGACACTAGGAGTATGGGGCACCGTGTGTATGGGACACTGGGAGTCTGGGAGTTGGGGAGTATGGGACACTGGGAGTAAGGAGCACTGGGAGTATGGGGCACTGGGAGTATGGGACACTGGGAGTATGGGATGCTAGGTATATGGGACACTGGGAGACTGGGACACAGGGAGTATCGGGACACTAGGAGTACAGGACACTGGGAGTACGGGACACTGGGTGTCTGGGGCAGTGGGATTACGGGACAATGGGTATAAGGGACACTGGGAGACTGGGACACAGGGAGTATGGGGCACTGGGAGTATGGGACACTGGGAGATTGGGACACTGGGATTATGGGACACTGGGAGTATGGGGCACTGGGAGTATGGGACACTGGGAGAATGGGACACTGGGATTATGGGACACTGGGAGTATGGGGCACTGGGAGACTGGGACACTGGGATTATGGGCCCCCCAGAGTATTGGGCACTGGGAGTATGGGACACTGGAAGCATGGGACAGTGGGAGAATGGGACACTGGGAGTCTGGGACATTTGGATTATGGGACACAGTGAGTATGGGACACTGGGTGTATGGGACACTGGGAGTACGGGACACTAGGAGTGTGGGACACTGGGAGTACGGGAGACTGTGAAATTGGGAAACCGGGAGTATGGGGCAGTGGGAGTAAGGGGACTTGGAAGTATGGAATACTGGGAATTTGGGGCACTGGGAGTATGGGACACTGGGAATATGGGGCACTGGGAGTATGGGACACTGGGTATTTGGGGCACTGGGAGTTTGGGACACTGTGAGTATGGGTCACTGGGATTATGGGACACTGGGAGTATGGGACACTGGGAGTATGGGACACTGGGAGTATGGAACACAGGGAGTATTGGGCACTGGGAGTAAGGGGCCTTGGGAGTATGGGACACTGAGAATTTGGGGCACTGGGAGTATGGGACACCGGGAATATAGGACACGAGGTGTATGGGATACTGGGGATCTGGGATACCGGGAGTATGGGAAACTGGGATTATGGGGCACCGTGCGTATGGGATATTGTGAGTTTGGGGCACTATGTGTATGGGACACTGGGAGTATGGGAAACTGGGAGTATGGGACACTGGGAATTTGGGACACAGGGAGTATGGGACACTGGGAGTATGGGACACTGGGAGTATGGGACACAATGTGTATGGGACACTGGGAGTATGGGGCACTAGGAGTCTGGGAGTTGGGGAGTATGGGATACTGGGAGTAAGGAACCCTGGGAGTATGGGGCACTGGGAGCATGGGACACTGGGAGTATGGGATGCTAGGTTTATGGGACACTGGGAGACTGGGACACTAGGAGTACAGGACACTGGGAGTACGGGACACTGGGTGTCAGGGGCAGTGGGATTAAGGGACAATGGGAATAAGGGACACTGGGAGACTGGGACACAGGGAGTATGGGACACTAGGAGTATGGGACACTGGGAGTATGGAACACAGGGAGTATTGGGCACTGGGAGTAAGGGGCCTTGGGAGTATGGGACACTGAGAATTTGGGGCACTGGGAGTATGGGACACCGGGAATATAGGACACGAGGTGTATGGGATACTGGGGATCTGGGATACCGGGAGTATGGGAAACTGGGATTATGGGGCACCGTGCGTATGGGATATTGTGAGTTTGGGGCACTATGTGTATGGGACACTGGGAGTATGGGAAACTGGGAGAATGGGACACTGGGAGTATGGGACACTGGGAATTTGGGACACAGGGAGTATGGGACACTGGGAGTATGGGACACTGGGAGTATGGGACACAATGTGTATGGGACACTGGGAGTATGGGGCACTAGGAGTCTGGGAGTTGGGGAGTATGGGATACTGGGAGTAAGGAACCCTGGGAGTATGGGGCACTGGGAGCATGGGACACTGGGAGTATGGGATGCTAGGTTTATGGGACACTGGGAGACTGGGACACTAGGAGTACAGGACACTGGGAGTACGGGACACTGGGTGTCAGGGGCAGTGGGATTAAGGGACAATGGGAATAAGGGACACTGGGAGACTGGGACACAGGGAGTATGGGACACTAGGAGTATGGGACACTGGGAGACTGGGACACTGGGGGTATTGGGCACTGGGAGTAAGGGGCCTTGGAAGTATGGGACACTGAGAATTTGGGGCACTGGGAGTATGGGACACCGGGAGTATGGGACACTGGGATTATGGGACACTGGGAGTATGGGACACTGGGATTATGGGGCTCTGTGAGTATGGGATATTGGAAGTATGGGATACTGGGAGTATGGGACACTAGGTGTATGGGACACTGGGAGACTGGAACACAGGGAGTATTGGGCACTGGGAGTAAGGGGCCTTGGGAGTATGGGACACTGAGAATTTGGGGCACTGGGAGTATGGGACACTGGGATTATGGGACACTGGGAGTATGGGACACTGGGATTATGGGACACCGGGAGTATGGGACACCGGGAATATGGGAAACGAGGTGTATGGGATACTGGGGGTCTGGGATACCGGGAGTATGGGAGACTGGGATTATGGGGCACCGTGCGTATGGGATATTGTGAGTTTGGGGCACTATGTGTATGGGACACAGGGAGTATGGGACACTGGGTGTATGGAACACTGGGAGTATGGGACACTAGGAGTGTGGGACACTAGGAGTGTGGGACACTGGGAGTACTGGAGACTGTGAAATTGGGAAACCGGGAGTATAGGGCAGTGGGAGTAAGGGGACTTGGAAGTATGGGAAACTGGGAATTTGGGGCACTGGGAGTATGGGACACTGAGAGTATGCGACACTGGGAATTTGGGACACTGGGAGTATGGGACACTGTGAGTATGGGACACTGGGATTATGGGACACAGGGATTTTGGGACACTGGGAGTATGAGGCACTGAGAGTATGGGACACTGGGAGTATGGGGCACTGTGAGTATGGGATATTGGGAGTATGGGACACTGGGAGTATGGGACACCAAGTGTATGGGATACTGGGAGACTGGAACACAGGGAGTATTGGGCACTGGGAGTAAGGGGCCTTGGAAGTATGGGACACTGAGAATTTGGGGCACTGGGAGTATGGGACACCAGGAGTATGGGGCACCGGGAATATGGGACACGAGGTGTATGGGATACTGGGGATCTGGGATACCGGGAGTATGGGAGACTGGGATTATGGGGCACCGTGCGTATGGGATATTGTGAGTTTGGGGCACTATGTGTATGGGACACTTGAGAGTATGGGACACCGGGAGTATGGGACACTGGGTGAATGGGACACTGGGAGTATGGGACACTGGGAATTTGGGACACAGGGAGTATCGGACACTGGGAGAATGGGACACTGGGAATATGGGACCCTGGGAGTATGGGACACTATGTGTATGGGACACTGGGAGTCTGGGAGTTGGGGAGTATGAGACACTGGGAGTAAGGAGCCCTGGGAGTATGGGGCACTGGGAGCATGGGACACTGGGAGTATGTGACACCAGGAGTATGGGACACGATGTGTATGCAGACACATGGGTGTCTTGGATACCGGGAGTACGGGACTCCGGGAATATGGGACACTGGGAATATGGGACACTGGGAAATTGGGAAACCGGGAGTATGGGGCACTGTGAGTAAGGGGCCTTGGAAGTATGGGACACTGGGAATTTGGGGCACTGGGAGCATGGGACACCGGGAGTATGGGATACCGGGAGTATGGGATACCGGGAGTATGGGAGACTGGGAGTATGGAACACGAGGTGTATGGGACACTGGGGGTCTGGGATACCGGGAGTATGGGAGACTGGGAGTATGGGAGATGAGGTGTATGGGACACTGGGAGTCTGGGAGATGGACAGCATGGGACACTGGGAGTAAGGAGCCCTGGGAGTATGGGACACTGGGAGTATGGGACACTGGGAGTATGGGACGCTAGGTTTATGGGACACTGGGAGTCTGGGACACAGAGTATTGGGACACTAGGAGTACAGGACACTGGGAGTACGGGACAGCGAGAGTATGGGGCACTAGGTGTATGGGACACTGGGAGACTGGGACACAGGGATTATGGGACACTTGGAGTATGGGAGACTGGGAGTATGGGGCACTGTGAGTATGGGACACTGGGATTATGGGACACTTGGAGTATGGGACACTGGGAGTATGGGACACTGGGAGTATGGGACGCTAGGTTTATGGGACACTGGGAGTCTGGGACACAGAGTATCGGGACACTAGGAGTACAGGACACTGGGAGTACGGGACAGCGAGAGTATAGGGCACTAGGTGTATGGGACACTGGGAGACTGGGACACAGGGATTATGGGACACTTGGAGTATGGGAGACTGGGAGTATGGGGCACTGTGAGTATGGGATATTGGGATTATGGGACACTTGGAGTATGGGACACTGGGAATTTGGGACACAGGGAGTATGGGACACTGGGAGTATGGGACACTAGGTGTATGGGACACTAGGTGTATTGGACACTGGGAGACTGGGACACTGGGAATATCGCGCACTGGGAGTAAGGGGCCTTGGAAGTATGGGACACTGAGAATTTGGGGCACTGGGAGTATGGGACACCGGGAGTATGGGATACCGGGAATATGGGACACTGGGAGTATGGGACACTGGGATTATGGGACACTGGGAGTATGGGGCACTGGGAGTATGGGACACTGGGATTATGGAACACTGGGAGTATGGGGCACTGGGAGTATGGGACACTGGGAGTATGGGACACTGGGAGACTGGGACACAGGGAGTATGGGATACTGGGAGTAAGGGGCCTTGGAAGTATGGGACACTGAGAATTTGGGGCACTGGGAGTATGGGACACTGGGAGTATGAGACATAGGGAGTATGGGACACTGGGAGTATGGGACACTGGGATTATAGGACTCTGGGAGTATGGGACACTGGGAGTCTGGGACCGGAGGTGTATGGGACACTGGGGGTCTGGAATACCGGGAGACTGGGAGTATGGGAGACGAGGTGTATGGGACACTGGGAGTCTGGGAGATGGAGAGTATGGGCCACTGGGAGTAAGGAGCCCTGGGAGTATGGGACACTGAGAGTATGGGACACTGGGAGTATGGGACGCTAGGTTTATGGGACACTGGGAGTCTGGGACACAGAGTATCAGGACACTAGGAGTACAGGACACTGGGAGTACGGGACACTGGGTGTTGGGGCACTGGGAGGATGGGACATTGGGAGCAAGGGACACTGGGTGAATAGGTCACTGGGAGTATGGGTCACTGGGAGTATGGGATATTGGGATTATGGGACACTTGGAGTATGGGACACTGGGAATTTGGGACACAGGGAGTATGGGACACTGGGAGTATGGGACACTCGGTGTATTGGACACTGGGAGACTGGGACACTGGGAATATCGGGCACTGTGAGTAAGGGGCCTTGGAAGTATGGGACACTGGGAATTTGGGGCACTGGGAGCATGGGACACCGGGAGTATGGGATACCGGGAGTATGGGATACCGGGAGTATGGGAGACTGGGAGTATGGAACACGAGGTGTATGGGACACTGGGGGTCTGGGATACCGGGAGTATGGGAGACTGGGAGTATGGGAGATGAGGTGTATGGGACACTGGGAGTCTGGGAGATGGACAGCATGGGACACTGGGAGTAAGGAGCCCTGGGAGTATGGGACACTGGGAGTATGGGACACTGGGAGTATGGGACGCTAGGTTTATGGGACACTGGGAGTCTGGGACACAGAGTATTGGGACACTAGGAGTACAGGACACTGGGAGTACGGGACAGCGAGAGTATGGGGCACTAGGTGTATGGGACACTGGGAGACTGGGACACAGGGAGTATGGGACACTTGGAGTATGGGAGACTGGGAGTATGGGGCACTGTGAGTATGGGATATTGGGATTATGGGACACTTGGAGTATGGGACACTGGGAGTATGGGACACTGGGAGTATGGGACACTGGGAGTATGGGACGCTAGGTTTATGGGACACTGGGAGTCTGGGACACAGAGTATCGGGACACTAGGAGTACAGGACACTGGGAGTACGGGACAGCGAGAGTATAGGGCACTAGGTGTATGGGACACTGGGAGACTGGGACACAGGGATTATGGGACACTTGGAGTATGGGAGACTGGGAGTATGGGGCACTGTGAGTATGGGATATTGGGATTATGGGACACTTGGAGTATGGGACACTGGGAGTATGGGACACAGGGAGTATGGGACACTGGGAGTATGGGACACTAGGTGTATGGGACACTAGGTGTATTGGACACTGGGAGACTGGGACACTGGGAATATCGGGCACTGGGAGTAAGGGGCCTTGGAAGTATGGGACACTGAGAATTTGGGGCACTGGGAGTATGGGACACCGGGAGTATGGGATACCGGGAATATGGGACACTGGGAGTATGGGACACTGGGATTATGGGACACTGGGAGTATGGGGCACTGGGAGTATGGGACACTGGGATTATGGGACACTGGGAGTATGGGGCACTGGGAGTATGGGACACTGGGAGTATGGGACACTGGGAGACTGGAACACAGGGAGTATGGGACACTGGGAGTAAGGGGCCTTGGAAGTATGGGACACTGAGAATTTGGGGCACTGGGAGTATGGGACACTGGGAGTATGAGACATAGGGAGTATGGGACACTGGGAGTATGGGACACTGGGATTATAGGACTCTGGGAGTATGGGACACTGGGAGTCTGGGACCGGAGGTGTATGGGACACTGGGGGTCTGGAATACCGGGAGACTGGGAGTATGGGAGACGAGGTGTATGGGACACTGGGAGTATGGGAGACTGGGAAATTGGGAAACCGGGTGTATGGGGCAGTGGGAGTAAGGGGCCTTGGAAGTATGGGACACTGGGAATTTGGGGCAATGAGAGTATGGGACTCCGGGAGTGTGGGATACCGGGAGTATGGGAGACTGGGAGTATGGGACACGAGGTGTATGGGACACTGGGGGTCTGGAATACCGGGAGTATGGGAGACTGGGAGTATGGGAGACGAGGTGTATGGGACACTGGGAGTCTGGGAGATGGAGAGTATGGGCCACTGGGAGTAAGGAGCCCTGGGAGTATGGGACACTGAGAGTATGGGACACTGGGAGTATGGGACGCTAGGTTTATGGGACACTGGGAGTCTGGGACACAGAGTATCGGGACACTAGGAGTACAGGACACTGGGAGTACGGGACAGCGAGAGTACGGGACACTGGGTGTTGGGGCACTGGGAGGATGGGACATTGGGAGCGAGGGACACTGGGTGAATAGGTCACTGGGAGTATGGGATATTGGGAATATGGGACACTTGGAGTATGGGACACTGGAAATTTGGGACACAGGGAGTATGGGACACTGGGAGTATGGGACACTCGGTGTATTGGACACTGGGAGACTGGGGCACTGGGAATATCGGGCACAGGGAGTAAGGGGCCTTGGAAGTATGGGACACTGAGAATTTGGGGCACTGGGAGTATGGGACACCAGGAGTATGGGACACTGGGAGTATGGGACACTGGGAGTATGGGACACCGGGAGTATGGGATACCGGGAATATGGGACACTGGGAGTATGAGACACAGGGAGTATGGGACACTGGGAGTATGGGGCACTGGGAGTATGGGACACTGGGATTATGGGACACTGGGAGTATTGGGCACTGGGAGTATGGGACACTGGGAGTATGGGACACTGGGAGACTGGAACACAGGGAGTATGGGATACTGGGAGTAAGGGGCCTTGGAAGTATGGGACACTGAGAATTTGGGGCACTGGGAGTATGGGACACTGGGAGTATGGGACACAGGGAGTATGGGACACTGGGAGTATGGGACACTGGGATTATAGGACTCTGGGAGTATGGGACACTGGGAGTCTGGGACCGGAGGTGTATGGGACACTGGGGGTCTGGAATACCGGGAGTATGGGAGACTGGGAGTATGGGAGACGAGGTGTATGGGACACTGGGAGTTTGGGAGACTGGGAAATTGGGAAACCGGGTGTATGTGGCAGTGGGAGTAAGGGGCCTTGGAAGTATGGGACACTGGGAATTTGGGGCAATGAGAGTATGGGACTCCGGGAGTGTGGGATACCGGGAGTATGGGAGACTGGGAGTATGGGACACGAGGTGTATGGGACACTGGGGGTCTGGAATACCGGGAGTATGGGAGACTGGGAGTATGGGAGACGAGGTGTATGGGACACTGGGAGTCTGGGAGATGGAGAGTATGGGCCACTGGGAGTAAGGAGCCCTGGGAGTATGGGACACTGAGAGTATGGGACACTGGGAGTATGGGACGCTAGGTTTATGGGACACTGGGAGTCTGGGACACAGAGTATCAGGACACTAGGAGTACAGGACACTGGGAGTACGGGACACTGGGTGTTGGGGCACTGGGAGGATGGGACATTGGGAGCAAGGGACACTGGGTGAATAGGTCACTGGGAGTATGGGTCACTGGGAGTATGGGATATTGGGATTATGGGACACTTGGAGTATGGGACACTGGGAATTTGGGACACAGGGAGTATGGGACACTGGGAGTATGGGACACTCGGTGTATTGGACACTGGGAGACTGGGACACTGGGAATATCGGGCACTGGGAGTAAGGGGCCTTGGAAGTATGGGACACTGAGAATTTGGGGCACTGGGAGTATGGGACACCGGGAGTATGGGACACTGGGTGTATGGGACACTGGGAGTATGGGACACCGGGGGTATGGGATACCGGGAATATGGGACACTGGGAGTATGGGACACAGGGAGTATGGGACACAGGGAGTATGGGACACTGGGAGTATGGGGCACTGGGAGTATGGGACACTGGGATTATGGAACACTGGGAGTATGGGGCACTGGGAGTATGGGACACTGGGAGTATGGGACACAGGGAGTATGGGATACTGGGAGTAAGGGGCCTTGGAAGTATGGGACACTGAGAATTTGGGGCACTGGGAGTATGGGACACTGGGAGTATGAGACACTGGGATTATAGGACTCTGGGAGTATGGGACACTGGGAGTCTGGGACCGGAGGTGTATGGGACACTGGGGGTCTGGAATACCGGGAGTATGGGAGACTGGGAGTATGGGAGACGAGGTGTATGGGACACTGGGAGTATGGGAGACTGGGAAATTGGGAAACCGGGTGTATGGGGCAGTGGGAGTAAGGGGCCTTGGAAGTATGGGACACTGGGAATTTGGGGCAATGAGAGTATGGGACTCCGGGAGTGTGGGATACCGGGAGTATGGGAGACTGGGAGTATGGGACACGAGGTGTATGGGACACTGGGGGTCTGGAATACCGGGAGTATGGGAGACTGGGAGTATGGGAGATGGAGAGTATGGGCCACTGGGAGTAAGGAGCCCTGGGAGTATGGGACACTGAGAGTATGGGACACTGGGAGTATGGGACGCTAGGTTTATGGGACACTGGGAGTCTGGGACACAGAGTATCGGGACACTAGGAGTACAGGACACTGGGAGTACGGGACACTGGGAGTACGGGACAGTGGGTGTTGGGGCACTGGGTGAATAGGTCACTGGGAGTATGGGGCACTGGGAGTATGGGATATTGGGATTATGGGACACTGGGAGTATGGGACACTCGGTGTATTGGACACTGGGAGACTGGGACACTGGGAATATCGGGCACTGGGAGTAAGGGGCCTTGGAAGTATGGGACACTGAGAATTTGGGGCACTGGGAGTATGGGACACCGGGAGTATGGGACACCGGGAGTATGGGATACCGGGAATATGGGACACTGGGAGTATGAGACACAGGGAGTATGGGACACTGGGAGTATGGAACACTGGGATTATGGGACACTGGGAGTATGGGGCACTGGGAGTATGGGGCACTGGGAGTATGGGGCACTGGGAGTATGGGACACTGGGAGTATGGGGCACTGGGATTATGGGACACTGGGAGTATGGGGCACTGGGAGTATGGGACACTGGGAGTCTGGGGCGTAGGGAGTATGGGGCACTTGGAGTATGGGATACTGGGAGTATGGGACACTGGGAGTATGGGACACTAGGAGTATGGGACAATGGGTGTATGGGACACTGGGAGACTGGAACACAGGGAGTATGGGATACTGGGAGTAAGGGGCCTTGGAAGTATGGGACACTGAGAATTTGGGGCACTGGGAGTACGGGACACTGGGAGTATGAGACATAGGGAGTATGGGACACTGGGAGTCTGGGACCGGAGGTGTATGGGACACTGGGGCTCTGGGATACCAGGAGTATGGGAGACTGGGAGTATGGGGCACTATGAGTATGGGATATTGGGATAATGGGGCACTGGGAGTATGGGATACTGGGGCTCTCGGATACCAGGAGTATGAGAGACTGGGAGTATGGGGCGCTGTGAGTATGGGATATTGGGATAATGTGACACTGGGAGTATGGGATAATGGGAGTATGGGACACTGGGAAATTGGGAAACCGGGAGTATGGGTCAGTGGGAGTAAGGGGACTTGGAAGTATGGGAAACTGGGAATTTGGGGCACTGGGAGTATGGGACACTGAGAGTATGCGACACTGGGAATTTGGGACACTGGGAGTATGGGACACTGTGAGTATGGGACACTGGGATTATGGGACACAGGGATTTTGGGACACTGGGAGTATGAGGCACTGAGAGTATGGGACACTGGGAGTATGGGGCACTGTGAGTATGGGATATTGGGAGTATGGGACACTAGATTTATGGGACACCAAGTGTATGGGACACTGGGAGACTGGAACACAGGGAGTATTGGGCACTGGGAGTAAGGGGCCTTGGAAGTATGGGACACTGAGAATTTGGGGCACTGGGAGTATGGGACACCAGAAGTATGGGGCACCGGGAATATGGGACACGAGGTGTATGGGATACTGGGGATCTGGGATACCGGGAGTATGGGAGACTGGGATTATGGGGCACCGTGCGTATGGGATATTGTGAGTTTGGGGCACTATGTGTATGGGACACTTGAGAGTATGGGACACCGGGAGTATGGGACACTGGGTGAATGGGACACTGGGAGTATGGGACACTGGGAATTTGGGACACAGGGAGTATGGGACACTGGGAGAATGGGACACTGGGAATATGGGACCCTGGGAGTATGGGACAATATGTGTATGGGACACTGGGAGTATGGGACACTAGGAGTATGGGACACTAGGTGTATGGGACACTGGGAGTCTGGGAGTTGGGGAGTATGAGACACTGGGAGTAAGGAGCCCTGGGAGTATGGGGCACTGGGAGCATGGGACACTGGGAGTATGTGACACCAGGAGTATGGGACACGATGTGTATGGGACACAGGGGTGTCTTGGATACCGGGAGTACGGGACTCCGGGAATATGGGACACTGGGAATATGGGACACTGGGAAATTGGGAAACCGGGAGTATGGGGCACTGTGAGTAAGGGGCCTTGGAAGTATGGGACACTGGGAATTTGGGGCACTGGGAGCATGGGACACCGGGAGTATGGGATACCGGGAGTATGGGATACCGGGAGTATGGGAGACTGGGAGTATGGGAGATGAGGTGTATGGGACACTGGGGGTCTGGGATACCGGGAGTATGGGAGACTGGGAGTATGGGAGATGAGGTGTATGGGACACTGGGAGTCTGGGAGATGGAGAGTATGGGACACTGGGAGTAAGGAGCCCTGGGAGTATGGGACACTGAGAGTATGGGACACTGGGAGTATGGGACGCTAGGTTTATGGGACACTGGGAGTCTGGGACACAGAGTATCGGGACACTAGGAGTACAGGACACTGGGAGTACGGGACAGCGAGAGTATGGGGCACTGGGAGTACAGGACACTGGGAGACTGGGACACAGGGATTATGGGACACTTGGAGTATGGGAGACTGGGAGTATGGGGCACTGTGAGTATGGGATATTGGGATTATGGGACACTTGGAGTATGGGACACTGGGAGACTGGGACACAGGGATTATGGGACACTTGGAGTATGGGAGACTGGGAGTATGGGGCACTGTGAGTATGGGATATTGGGATTATGGGACACTGGGAGTATGGGACACTAGGTGTATGGGACACTAGGTGTATTGGACACTGGGAGACTGGGGCACTGGGAATATCGGGCACTGGGAGTAAGGGGCCTTGGAAGTATGGGACACTGAGAATTTGGGGCACTGGGAGTATGGGACACCGGGAGTATGGGATACCGGGAATATGGGACACTGGGAGTATGGGACACTGGGAGTATGAGACACAGGGAGTATGGGACACTGGGAGTATGGGACACTGGGATTATGGGACACTGGGAGTATGGGGCACTGGGAGTATGGGGCACTGGGAGTATGGGACACCAGGAGTATGGGGCACCGGGAATATGGGACACGAGGTGTATGGGATACTGGGGATCTGGGATACCGGGAGTATGGGAGACTGGGATTATGGGGCACCGTGCGTATGGGATATTGTGAGTTTGGGGCACTATGTGTATGGGACACTTGAGAGTATGGGACACCGGGAGTATGGGACACTGGGTGAATGGGACACTGGGAGTATGGGACACTGGGAATTTGGGACACAGGGAGTATGGGACACTGGGAGAATGGGACACTGGGAATATGGGACCCTGGGAGTATGGGACAATATGTGTATGGGACACTGGGAGTATGGGACACTAGGAGTATGGGACACTAGGTGTATGGGACACTGGGAGTCTGGGAGTTGGGGAGTATGAGACACTGGGAGTAAGGAGCCCTGGGAGTATGGGGCACTGGGAGCATGGGACACTGGGAGTATGTGACACCAGGAGTATGGGACACGATGTGTATGGGACACAGGGGTGTCTTGGATACCGGGAGTACGGGACTCCGGGAATATGGGACACTGGGAATATGGGACACTGGGAAATTGGGAAACCGGGAGTATGGGGCACTGTGAGTAAGGGGCCTTGGAAGTATGGGACACTGGGAATTTGGGGCACTGGGAGCATGGGACACCGGGAGTATGGGATACCGGGAGTATGGGATACCGGGAGTATGGGAGACTGGGAGTATGGGAGATGAGGTGTATGGGACACTGGGGGTCTGGGATACCGGGAGTATGGGACACTGGGAGTATGGGAGATGAGGTGTATGGGACACTGGGAGTCTGGGAGATGGAGAGTATGGGACACTGGGAGTAAGGAGCCCTGGGAGTATGGGACACTGGGAGTATGGGACACTGGGAGTATGGGACGCTAGGTTTATGGGACACTGGGAGTCTGGGACACAGAGTATCGGGACACTAGGAGTACAGGACACTGGGAGTACGGGACAGCGAGAGTATGGGGCACTGGGAGTACGGGACACTGGGAGACTGGGACACAGGGATTATGGGACACTTGGAGTATGGGAGACTGGGAGTATGGGGCACTGTGAGTATGGGATATTGGGATTATGGGACACTTGGAGTATGGGACACTGGGAGACTGGGACACAGGGATTATGGGACACTTGGAGTATGGGAGACTGGGAGTATGGGGCACTGTGAGTATGGGATATTGGGATTATGGGACACTGGGAGTATGGGACACTAGGTGTATGGGACACTAGGTGTATTGGACACTGGGAGACTGGGGCACTGGGAATATCGGGCACTGGGAGTAAGGGGCCTTGGAAGTATGGGACACTGAGAATTTGGGGCACTGGGAGTATGGGACACCGGGAGTATGGGATACCGGGAATATGGGACACTGGGAGTATGGGACACTGGGAGTATGGGACACAGGGAGTATGGGACACTGGGAGTATGGGACACTGGGATTATGGGACACTGGGAGTATGGGGCACTGGGAGTATGGGACACCAGGAGTATGGGGCACCGGGAATATGGGACACGAGGTGTATGGGATACTGGGGATCTGGGATACCGGGAGTATGGGAGACTGGGATTATGGGGCACCGTGCGTATGGGATATTGTGAGTTTGGGGCACTATGTGTATGGGACACTTGAGAGTATGGGACACCGTGAGTATGGGACACTGGGTGAATGGGACACTGGGAGTATGGGACACTGGGAATTTGGGACACAGGGAGTATGGGACACTGGGAGAATGGGACACTGGGAATATGGGACCCTGGGAGTATGGGACAATATGTGTATGGGACACTGGGAGTATGGGACACTAGGAGTATGGGACACTAGGTGTATGGGACACTGGGAGTCTGGGAGTTGGGGAGTATGAGACACTGGGAGTAAGGAGCCCTGGGAGTATGGGGCACTGGGAGCATGGGACACTGGGAGTATGTGACACCAGGAGTATGGGACACGATGTGTATGGGACACAGGGGTGTCTTGGATACCGGGAGTACGGGACTCCGGGAATATGGGACACTGGGAATATGGGACACTGGGAAATTGGGAAACCGGGAGTATGGGGCACTGTGAGTAAGGGGCCTTGGAAGTATGGGACACTGGGAATTTGGGGCACTGGGAGCATGGGACACCGGGAGTATGGGATACCGGGAGTATGGGATACCGGGAGTATGGGAGACTGGGAGTATGGGAGATGAGGTGTATGGGACACTGGGGGTCTGGGATACCGGGAGTATGGGAGACTGGGAGTATGGGAGATGAGGTGTATGGGACACTGGGAGTCTGGGAGATGGAGAGTATGGGACACTGGGAGTAAGGAGCCCTGGGAGTATGGGACACTGGGAGTATGGGACACTGGGAGTATGGGACGCTAGGTTTATGGGACACTGGGAGTCTGGGACACAGAGTATCGGGACACTAGGAGTACAGGACACTGGGAGTACGGGACAGCGAGAGTATGGGGCACTGGGAGTACGGGACACTGGGAGACTGGGACACAGGGATTATGGGACACTTGGAGTATGGGAGACTGGGAGTATGGGGCACTGTGAGTATGGGATATTGGGATTATGGGACACTTGGAGTATGGGACACTGGGAGACTGGGACACAGGGATTATGGGACACTTGGAGTATGGGAGACTGGGAGTATGGGGCACTGTGAGTATGGGATATTGGGATTATGGGACACTGGGAGTATGGGACACTAGGTGTATGGGACACTAGGTGTATTGGACACTGGGAGACTGGGGCACTGGGAATATCGGGCACTGGGAGTAAGGGGCCTTGGAAGTATGGGACACTGAGAATTTGGGGCACTGGGAGTATGGGACACCGGGAGTATGGGATACCGGGAATATGGGACACTGGGAGTATGGGACACTGGGAGTATGGGACACAGGGAGTATGGGACACTGGGAGTATGGGACACTGGGATTATGGGACACTGGGAGTATGGGGCACTGGGAGTATGGGACACCAGGAGTATGGGGCACCGGGAATATGGGACACGAGGTGTATGGGATACTGGGGATCTGGGATACCGGGAGTATGGGAGACTGGGATTATGGGGCACCGTGCGTATGGGATATTGTGAGTTTGGGGCACTATGTGTATGGGACACTTGAGAGTATGGGACACCGGGAGTATGGGACACTGGGTGAATGGGACACTGGGAGTATGGGACACTGGGAATTTGGGACACAGGGAGTATGGGACACTGGGAGAATGGGACACTGGGAATATGGGACCCTGGGAGTATGGGACAATATGTGTATGGGACACTGGGAGTATGGGACACTAGGAGTATGGGACACTAGGTGTATGGGACACTGGGAGTCTGGGAGTTGGGGAGTATGAGACACTGGGAGTAAGGAGCCCTGGGAGTATGGGGCACTGGGAGCATGGGACACTGGGAGTATGTGACACCAGGAGTATGGGACACGATGTGTATGGGACACAGGGGTGTCTTGGATACCGGGAGTACGGGACTCTGGGAATATGGGACACTGGGAATATGGGACACTGGGAAATTGGGAAACCGGGAGTATGGGGCACTGTGAGTAAGGGGCCTTGGAAGTATGGGACACTGGGAATTTGGGGCACTGGGAGCATGGGACACCGGGAGTATGGGATACCGGGAGTATGGGATACCGGGAGTATGGGAGACTGGGAGTATGGGAGATGAGGTGTATGGGACACTGGGGGTCTGGGATACCGGGAGTATGGGAGACTGGGAGTATGGGAGATGAGGTGTATGGGACACTGGGAGTCTGGGAGATGGAGAGTATGGGACACTGGGAGTAAGGAGCCCTGGGAGTATGGGACACTGAGAGTATGGGACACTGGGAGTATGGGACGCTAGGTTTATGGGACACTGGGAGTCTGGGACACAGAGTATCGGGACACTAGGAGTACAGGACACTGGGAGTACGGGACAGCGAGAGTATGGGGCACTGGGAGTACGGGACACTGGGAGACTGGGACACAGGGATTATGGGACACTTGGAGTATGGGAGACTGGGAGTATGGGGCACTGTGAGTATGGGATATTGGGATTATGGGACACTTGGAGTATGGGACACTGGGAGACTGGGACACAGGGATTATGGGACACTTGGAGTATGGGAGACTGGGAGTATGGGGCACTGTGAGTATGGGATATTGGGATTATGGGACACTGGGAGTATGGGACACTAGGTGTATGGGACACTAGGTGTATTGGACACTGGGAGACTGGGGCACTGGGAATATCGGGCACTGGGAGTAAGGGGCCTTGGAAGTATGGGACACTGAGAATTTGGGGCACTGGGAGTATGGGACACCGGGAGTATGGGATACCGGGAATATGGGACACTGGGAGTATGGGACACTGGGAGTATGAGACACAGGGAGTATGGGACACTGGGAGTATGGGACACTGGGAGTATGAGACACAGGGAGTATGGGACACTGGGAGTATGGGACACTGGGATTATGGGACACTGGGAGTATGGGGCACTGGGAGTATGGGGCACTGGGAGTATGGGACACCAGGAGTATGGGGCACCGGGAATATGGGACACGAGGTGTATGGGATACTGGGGATCTGGGATACCGGGAGTATGGGAGACTGGGATTATGGGGCACCGTGCGTATGGGATATTGTGAGTTTGGGGCACTATGTGTATGGGACACTTGAGAGTATGGGACACCGGGAGTATGGGACACTGGGTGAATGGGACACTGGGAGTATGGGACACTGGGAATTTGGGACACAGGGAGTATGGGACACTGGGAGAATGGGACACTGGGAATATGGGACCCTGGGAGTATGGGACAATATGTGTATGGGACACTGGGAGTATGGGACACTAGGAGTATGGGACACTAGGTGTATGGGACACTGGGAGTCTGGGAGATGGGGAGTATGAGACACTGGGAGTAAGGAGCCCTGGGAGTATGGGGCACTGGGAGCATGGGACACTGGGAGTATGTGACACCAGGAGTATGGGACACGATGTGTATGGGACACAGGGGTGTCTTGGATACCGGGAGTACGGGACTCCGGGAATATGGGACACTGGGAATATGGGACACTGGGAAATTGGGAAACCGGGAGTATGGGGCACTGTGAGTAAGGGGCCTTGGAAGTATGGGACACTGGGAATTTGGGGCACTGGGAGCATGGGACACCGGGAGTATGGGATACCGGGAGTATGGGATACCGGGAGTATGGGAGACTGGGAGTATGGGAGATGAGGTGTATGGGACACTGGGGGTCTGGGATACCGGGAGTATGGGAGACTGGGAGTATGGGAGATGAGGTGTATGGGACACTGGGAGTCTGGGAGATGGAGAGTATGGGCCACTGGGAGTAAGGAGCCCTGGGAGTATGGGACACTGGGAGTATGGGACACTGGGAGTATGGGACGCTAGGTTTATGGGACACTGGGAGTCTGGGACACAGAGTATCGGGACACTAGGAGTACAGGACACTGGGAGTACGGGACAGCGAGAGTATGGGGCACTGGGAGTACGGGACACTGGGAGACTGGGACACAGGGATTATGGGACACTTGGAGTATGGGAGACTGGGAGTATGGGATATTGGGATTATGGGACACTTGGAGTATGGGACACTGGGAGACTGGGACACAGGGATTATGGGACACTTGGAGTATGGGAGACTGGGAGTATGGGGCACTGTGAGTATGGGATATTGGGATTATGGGACACTGGGAGTATGGGACACTAGGTGTATGGGACACTAGGTGTATTGGACACTGGGAGACTGGGGCACTGGGAATATCGGGCACTGGGAGTAAGGGGCCTTGGAAGTATGGGACACTGAGAATTTGGGGCACTGGGAGTATGGGACACCGGGAGTATGGGATACCGGGAATATGGGACACTGGGAGTATGGGACACTGGGAGTATGAGACACAGGGAGTATGGGACACTGGGAGTATGGGACACTGGGATTATGGGACACTGGGAGTATGGGGCACTGGGAGTATGGGACACTGGGATTATGGAACACTGGGAGTATGGGGCACTGGGAGACTGGAACACAGGGAGTATGGGATACTGGGAGTAAGGGGCCTTGGAAGTATGGGACACTGAGAATTTGGGGCACTGGGAGTATGGGACACTGGGAGTATGAGACATAGGGTGTATGGGACTCTGGGAGTATGGGACACTGGGAGTCTGGGACCGGAGGTGTATGGGACACTGGGGGTCTGGAATACCGGGAGTATGGGAGACTGGGAGTATGGGAGACGAGGTGTATGGGACACTGGAAGTATGGGACACTGGGAATTTGGGGCAATGAGAGTATGGGACTCCGGGAGTGTGGGATACCGGGAGTGTGGGAGACTGGGAGTATGGGACACGAGGTGTATGGGACACTGGGGGTCTGGAATACCGGGAGTATGGGAGACTGGGAGTATGGGAGACGAGGTGTATGGGACACTGGGAGTCTGGGAGATGGAGAGTATGGGCCACTGGGAGTAAGGAGCCCTGGGAGTATGGGACACTGGGAGTATGGGACACTGGGAGTATGGGACGCTAGGTTTATGGGACACTGGGAGTCTGGGACACAGAGTATCGGGACACTAGGAGTACAGGACACTGGGAGTACGGGACAGTGGGTGTTGGGGCACTGGGAGTACGGGACATTGGGAGCAAGGGACACTGGGTGAATAGGTCACTGGGAGTATGGGGCACTGGGAGTATGGGATATTGGGATTATGGGACACTTGGAGTATGGGACACTGGGAATTTGGGACACAGGGAGTATGGGACACTGGGAGTATGGGAGATGAGGTGTATGGGACACTGGGAGACTGGGACACTGGGAATATCGGGCACTGGGAGTAAGGGGCCTTGGAAGTATGGGACACTGAGAATTTGGGGCACTGGGAGTATGGGACACCGGGAGTATGGGACACTGGGAGTATGGGACACTGGGAGTATGGGACACCGGGAGTATGTGATACCGGGAATATGGGACACTGGGAGTATGGGACACTGGGAGTATGAGACACAGGGAGTATGGGACACTGGGAGTATGGGACACTGGGATTATCGGACACTGGGAGTATGGGGCACTGGGATTATGGGACACTGGGAGTATGGGACACTGGGAGTCTGGGGCGTAGGGAGTATGGGGCACTTGGAGTATGGGATACTGGGAGTATGGGACACTGGGAGTATGGGACACTAGGAGTATGGGACAATGGGTGTATGGGACACTGGGAGACTGGAACACAGGGAGTATGGGATACTGGGAGTAAGGGGCCTTGGAATTATGGGACACTGAGAATTTGGGGCACTGGGAGTATGGGACACTGGGAGTATGAGACATAGGGAGTATGGGACACTGGGAGTCTGGGACCGGAGGTGTATGGGACACTGGGGCTCTGGGATACCAGGAGTATGGGAGACTGGGAGTATGGGGCACTATGAGTATGGGATATTGGGATAATGGGGCACTGGGAGTATGGGATACTGGGGCTCTAGGATACCAGGAGTATGAGAGACTGGGAGTATGGGGCGCTGTGAGTATGGGATATTGGGATAATGTGACACTGGGAGTATGGGATAATGGGAGTATGGGACACTGGGAAATTGGGAAACCGGGAGTATGGGTCAGTGGGAGTAAGGGGACTTGGAAGTATGGGAAACTGGGAATTTGGGGCACTGGGAGTATGGGACACTGAGAGTATGCGACACTGGGAATTTGGGACACTGGGAGTATGGGACACTGTGAGTATGGGACACTGGGATTATGGGACACAGGGATTTTGGGACACTGGGAGTATGAGGCACTGAGAGTATGGGACACTGGGAGTATGGGGCACTGTGAGTATGGGATATTGGGAGTATGGGAGACTAGATTTATGGGACACCAAGTGTATGGGACACTGGGAGACTGGAACACAGGGAGTATTGGGCACTGGGAGTAAGGGGCCTTGGAAGTATGGGACACTGAGAATTTGGGGCACTGGGAGTATGGGACACCAGGAGTATGGGGCACCGGGAATATGGGACACGAGGTGTATGGGATACTGGGGATCTGGGATACCGGGAGTATGGGAGACTGGGATTATGGGGCACCGTGCGTATGGGATATTGTGAGTTTGGGGCACTATGTGTATGGGACACTTGAGAGTATGGGACACCGGGAGTATGGGACACTGGGTGAATGGGACACTGGGAGTATGGGACACTGGGAATTTGGGACACAGGGAGTATGGGACACTGGGAGAATGGGACACTGGGATTATGGGACCCTGGGAGTATGGGACAATATGTGTATGGGACACTGGGAGTATGGGACACTGGGAGTATGGGACACTAGGTGTATGGGACACTGGGAGTCTGGGAGTTGGGGAGTATGAGACACTGGGAGTAAGGAGCCCTGGGAGTATGGGGCACTGGGAGCATGGGACACTGGGAGTATGTGACACCAGGAGTATGGGACACGATGTGTATGGGACACAGGGGTGTCTTGGATACCGGGAGTACGGGACTCCGGGAATATGGGACACTGGGAATATGGGACACTGGGAAATTGGGAAACCGGGAGTATGGGGCACTGTGAGTAAGGGGCCTTGGAAGTATGGGACACTGGGAATTTGGGGCACTGGGAGCATGGGACACCGGGAGTATGGGATACCGGGAGTATGGGATACCGGGAGTATGGGAGACTGGGAGTATGGGAGATGAGGTGTATGGGACACTGGGGGTCTGGGATACCGGGAGTATGGGAGACTGGGAGTATGGGAGATGAGGTGTATGGGACACTGGGAGTCTGGGAGATGGAGAGTATGGGCCACTGGGAGTAAGGAGCCCTGGGAGTATGGGACACTGGGAGTATGGGACACTGGGAGTATGGGACGCTAGGTTTATGGGACACTGGGAGTCTGGGACACAGAGTATCGGGACACTAGGAGTACAGGACACTGGGAGTACGGGACAGCGAGAGTATGGGGCACTGTGAGTATGGGACACTGGGAGACTGGGACACAGGGATTATGGGACACTTGGAGTATGGGAGACTGGGAGTATGGGGCACTGTGAGTATGGGATATTGGGATTATGGGACACTTGGAGTATGGGACACTGGGAGAATGGGACACAGGGATTATGGGACACTTGGAGTATGGGAGACTGGGAGTATGGGGCACTGTGAGTATGGGATATTGGGATTATGGGACACTGGGAGTATGGGACACTAGGTGTATGGGACACTAGGTGTATTGGACACTGGGAGACTGGGGCACTGGGAATATCGGGCACTGGGAGTAAGGGGCCTTGGAAGTATGGGACACTGAGAATTTGGGGCACTGGGAGTATGGGACACCGGGAGTATGGGATACCGGGAATATGGGACACTGGGAGTATGGGACACTGGGAGTATGGGACACAGGGAGTATGGGACACTGGGAGTATGGGACACTGGGATTATGGGACACTGGGAGTATGGGGCACTGGGAGTATGGGACACCAGGAGTATGGGGCACCGGGAATATGGGACACGAGGTGTATGGGATACTGGGGATCTGGGATACCGGGAGTATGGGAGACTGGGATTATGGGGCACCGTGCGTATGGGATATTGTGAGTTTGGGGCACTATGTGTATGGGACACTTGAGAGTATGGGACACCGGGAGTATGGGACACTGGGTGTATGGGACACTGGGAGTATGGGACACTGGGAATATGGGACACAGGGAGTATGGGACACTGGGAGAATGGGACACTGGGAATATGGGACCCTGGGAGTATGGGACACTGTGTGTATGGGACACTGGGAGTATGGGACACTAGGAGTATGGGACACTAGGTGTATGGGACACTGGGAGTCTGGGAGTTGGGGAGTATGAGACACTGGGAGTAAGGAGCCCTGGGAGTATGGGGCACTGGGAGCATGGGACACTGGGAGTATGTGACACCAGGAGTATGGGACACGATGTGTATGGGACACAGGGGTGTCTTGGATACCGGGAGTACGGGACTCCGGGAATATGGGACACTGGGAATATGGGACACTGGGAAATTGGGAAACCGGGAGTATGGGGCACTGTGAGTAAGGGGCCTTGGAAGTATGGGACACTGGGAATTTGGGGCACTGGGAGCATGGGACACCGGGAGTATGGGATACCGGGAGTATGGGATACCGGGAGTATGGGAGACTGGGAGTATGGGAGATGAGGTGTATGGGACACTGGGGGTCTGGGATACCGGGAGTATGGGAGACTGGGAGTATGGGAGATGAGGTGTATGGGACACTGGGAGTCTGGGAGATGGAGAGTATGGGCCACTGGGAGTAAGGAGCCCTGGGAGTATGGGACACTGGGAGTATGGGACACTGGGAGTATGGGACGCTAGGTTTATGGGACACTGGGAGTCTGGGACACAGAGTATCGGGACACTAGGAGTACAGGACACTGGGAGTACGGGACAGCGAGAGTATGGGGCACTGGGAGTACGGGACACTGGGAGACTGGGACACAGGGATTATGGGACACTTGGAGTATGGGAGACTGGGAGTATGGGGCACTGTGAGTATGGGATATTGGGATTATGGGACACTGGGAGTATAGGGCACTGGGAGTATGGGACACTGGGAGTATGGGGCACTGGGATTATGGGACACTGGGAGTATGGGGCACTGGGAGTATGGGACACTGGGAGTCTGGGGCGTAGGGAGTATGGGGCACTTGGAGTATGGGATACTGGGAGTATGGGACACTGGGAGTATGGGACACTAGGAGTATGGGACAATGGGTGTATGGGACACTGGGAGACTGGAACACAGGGAGTATGGGATACTGGGAGTAAGGGGCCTTGGAAGTATGGGACACTGAGAATTTGGGGCACTGGGAGTATGGGACACTGGGAGTATGAGACATAGGGAGTATGGGACACTGGGAGTCTGGGACCGGAGGTGTATGGGACACTGGGGCTCTGGGATACCAGGAGTATGGGAGACTGGGAGTATGGGGCACTATGAGTATGGGATATTGGGATAATGGGGCACTGGGAGTATGGGATACTGGGGCTCTAGGATACCAGGAGTATGAGAGACTGGGAGTATGGGGCGCTGTGAGTATGGGATATTGGGATAATGTGACACTGGGAGTATGGGATAATGGGAGTATGGGACACTGGGAAATTGGGAAACCGGGAGTATGGGTCAGTGGGAGTAAGGGGACTTGGAAGTATGGGAAACTGGGAATTTGGGGCACTGGGAGTATGGGACACTGAGAGTATGCGACACTGGGAATTTGGGACACTGGGAGTATGGGACACTGTGAGTATGGGACACTGGGATTATGGGACACAGGGATTTTGGGACACTGGGAGTATGAGGCACTGAGAGTATGGGACACTGGGAGTATGGGGCACTGTGAGTATGGGATATTGGGAGTATGGGAGACTAGATTTATGGGACACCAAGTGTATGGGACACTGGGAGACTGGAACACAGGGAGTATTGGGCACTGGGAGTAAGGGGCCTTGGAAGTATGGGACACTGAGAATTTGGGGCACTGGGAGTATGGGACACCAGGAGTATGGGGCACCGGGAATATGGGACACGAGGTGTATGGGATACTGGGGATCTGGGATACCGGGAGTATGGGAGACTGGGATTATGGGGCACCGTGCGTATGGGATATTGTGAGTTTGGGGCACTATGTGTATGGGACACTTGAGAGTATGGGACACCGGGAGTATGGGACACTGGGTGAATGGGACACTGGGAGTATGGGACACTGGGAATTTGGGACACAGGGAGTATGGGACACTGGGAGAATGGGACACTGGGAATATGGGACCCTGGGAGTATGGGACAATATGTGTATGGGACACTGGGAGTATGGGACACTAGGAGTATGGGACACTAGGTGTATGGGACACTGGGAGTCTGGGAGTTGGGGAGTATGAGACACTGGGAGTAAGGAGCCCTGGGAGTATGGGGCACTGGGAGTATGGGACACTGGGAGTATGTGACACCAGGAGTATGGGACACGATGTGTATGGGACACAGGGGTGTCTTGGATACCGGGAGTACGGGACTCCGGGAATATGGGACACTGGGAATATGGGACACTGGGAAATTGGGAAACCGGGAGTATGGGGCACTGTGAGTAAGGGGCCTTGGAAGTATGGGACACTGGGAATTTGGGGCACTGGGAGCATGGGACACCGGGAGTATGGGATACCGGGAGTATGGGATACCGGGAGTATGGGAGACTGGGAGTATGGGAGATGAGGTGTATGGGACACTGGGGGTCTGGGATACCGGGAGTATGGGAGACTGGGAGTATGGGAGATGAGGTGTATGGGACACTGGGAGTCTGGGAGATGGAGAGTATGGGCCACTGGGAGTAAGGAGCCCTGGGAGTATGGGACACTGGGAGTATGGGACACTGGGAGTATGGGACGCTAGGTTTATGGGACACTGGGAGTCTGGGACACAGAGTATCGGGACACTAGGAGTACAGGACACTGGGAGTACGGGACAGCGAGAGTATGGGGCACTGGGAGTACGGGACACTGGGAGACTGGGACACAGGGATTATGGGACACTTGGAGTATGGGAGACTGGGAGTATGGGGCACTGTGAGTATGGGATATTGGGATTATGGGACACTTGGAGTATGGGACACTGGGAGACTGGGACACAGGGATTATGGGACACTTGGAGTATGGGAGACTGGGAGTATGGGGCACTGTGAGTATGGGATATTGGGATTATGGGACACTGGGAGTATGGGACACTAGGTGTATGGGACACTAGGTGTATTGGACACTGGGAGACTGGGGCACTGGGAATATCGGGCACTGGGAGTAAGGGGCCTTGGAAGTATGGGACACTGAGAATTTGGGGCACTGGGAGTATGGGACACCGGGAGTATGGGATACCGGGAATATGGGACACTGGGAGTATGGGACACTGGGAGTATGAGACACAGGGAGTATGGGACACTGGGATTATGGGACACTGGGAGTATGGGGCACTGGGAGTATGGGGCACTGGGAGTATGGGACACTGGGATTATGGAACACTGGGAGTATGGGACACTGAGAATTTGGGGCACTGGGAGTATGGGACACTGGGAGTATGAGACATAGGGAGTATGGGACACTGGGAGTATGGGACACTGGGATTATAGGACTCTGGGAGTATGGGACACTGGGAGTCTGGGACCGGAGGTGTATGGGACACTGGGGGTCTGGAATACCGGGAGTATGGGAGACTGGGAGTATGGGAGATGAGGTGTATGGGACACTGGGAGTATGGGAGACTGGGAAATTGGGAAACCGGGTGTATGGGGCAGTGGGAGTAAGGGGCCTTGGAAGTATGGGACACTGGGAATTTGGGGCAATGAGAGTATGGGACTCCGGGAGTATGGGATACCGGGAGTATGGGATACCGGGAGTATGGGAGACTGGGAGTATGGGACACGAGGTGTATGGGACACTGGGGGTCTGGAATACCGGGAGTATGGGAGACTGGGAGTATGGGAGACGAGGTGTATGGGACACTGGGAGTCTGGGAGATGGAGAGTATGGGCCACTGGGAGTAAGGAGCCCTGGGAGTATGGGACACTGGGAGTATGGGACACTGGGAGTATGGGACGATAGGTTTATGGGACACTGGGAGTCTGGGACACAGAGTATCGGGACACTAGGAGTACAGGACACTGGGAGTACGGGACACTGGGTGTTGGGGCACTGGGAGTACGGGACATTGGGAGCAAGGGACACTGGGTGAATAGGTCACTGGGAGTATGGGGCACTGGGAGTATGGGATATTGGGATTATGGGACACAGGGAGTATGGGACACTGGGAGTATGGGACACTAGGTGTATTGGACACTGGGAGTAAGGGGCCTTGGAAGTATGGGACACTGAGAATTTGGGGCACTGGGAGTATGGGACACCGGGAGTATGGGACACTGGGAGTATGGGACACCGGGAGTATGGGATACCGGGAATATGGGACACTGGGAGTATGGGACACTGGGAGTATGGGACACTGGGATTATGGGACACTGGGAGTATGGGGCACTGGGAGTATGGGACACTGGGAGTATGGGGCACTGGGAGTCTGGGGCGTAGGGAGTATGGGGCACTTGGAGTATGGGATACTGGGAGTATGGGACACTGGGAGTATGGGACACTAGGAGTATGGGACAATGGGTGTATGGGACACTGGGAGACTGGAACACAGGGAGTATGGGATACTGGGAGTAAGGGGCCTTGGAAGTATGGGACACTGAGAATTTGGGGCACTGGGAGTATGGGACACTGGGAGTATGAGACATAGGGAGTATGGGACACTGGGAGTCTGGGACCGGAGGTGTATGGGACACTGGGGCTCTGGGATACCAGGAGTATGGGAGACTGGGAGTATGGGGCACTATGAGTATGGGATATTGGGATAATGGGACACTGGGAGTATGGGATAATGGGAGTATGGGAGACTGGGAAATTGGGAAACCGGGAGTATGGGTCAGTGGGAGTAAGGGGCCTTGGAGGTATGGGACACTGGGAATTTGGGGCACTGGGAGTATGGAACACTGGGAGTATGGGGCACTGGGAGTATGGGATACTGGGGCTCTGGGATACCAGGAGTATGAGAGACTGGGAGTATGGGGCACTGTGAGTATGGGATATTGGGATAATGTGACACTGGGAGTATGGGATAATGGGAGTATGGGACACTGGGAAATTGGGAAACCGGGAGTATGGGTCAGTGGGAGTAAGGGGCCTTGGAAATATGGGACACTGGGAATTTGGGACACTGGGAGTATGGGACACTGGGAGTATGCGACACAGGGATTTTGGGACACTGGGAGTATGGGACACTGAGAGTATGGGACACTGGGAGTATGGGGCACTGGGAGTATGGGACACTGGGGGTCTGGGATACCGGGAGTATGGGAGACTGGGAAATTGGGAAACCGGGAGTATGGGTCAGTGGGAGTAAGGGGCCTTGGAAGTATGGGACACTGGGAATTTGGGGCAATGAGAGTATGGGACTCGGGGAGTATGGGATACCGGGAGTATGGGAGACTGGGAGTCTGGGACACGAGGTGTATGGGACACTTGGGGTCTGGGATACCGGGAGAATGGGAGAACTGGGAGTATGGGGCACAGGGAGTATGGGAGACTGGGAGTATGGGAGATGAGGTGTATGGGACACTGGGAGTCTGGGAGATGGAGAGTATGGGCCACTGGGAGTAAGGAGCCCTGGGAGTATGGGACACTGGGAGTATGGGACACTGGGAGTATGGGACGCTAGGTTTATGGGACACTGGGAGTCTGGGACACAGAGTATCGGGACACTAGGAGTACAGGACACTGGGAGTACGGGACACTGGGAGTATGGGGAACTAGGTGTATGGGACACTGGGAGACTGGGACACTGGGAATATCGGGCACTGGGAGTAAGGGGCCTTGGAAGTATGGGACACTGAGAATTTGGGGCACTGGGAATATGGGACACTGGGAGTATGGGACACAGGGAGTATGAGACACAGGGAGTATGGGACACTGGGAGTATGGGACACTGGGATTATGGGACATTGGGAGTATGGGACACTGGGAGTCTGGGGCGTAGGGAGTATGGGACACTTGGAGTATGGGATACTGGGAATTTGGGGCACTGGGAGTATGGGACACTAGAAGTATGGGACAATGGGTGTATGGGACACTGGTAGACTGGAACACAGGGAGTATGGGATACTGGGAGTAAAGGGCCCTGGGAGTATGGGACACTGGGAGTATGGGACACTGGGAGTATGGGACGCTAGGTTTATGGGACACTGGGAGTCTGGGACACAGGGAGTATCGGGACACTAGGAGTACAGGACACTGGGAGTACGGGACACTGGGTGTCAGGGGCAGTGGGATTACGGGACATTGGGAGCAAGGGACACTGGGTGAATAGGTCACTGGGAGTATGGGACACTGGGAGTATGGGACACTGGGAGTATGTGACACAGGGAGTATGGGGCACTTGGATTATGGGAGACTGGGAGTATGGGGCACTGTGAGTATGGGATATTGGGATTATGGGACACTTGGAGTATGGGACACTGGGAATTTGGGACACTGGGAGTATGGGACACTGGGAGAATGGGACACTGGGAATTTGGGACACAGGGAGTATGGGACACTGGGAGTATGGGACACAAGGCGTATGGGACGCTAGGAGTATGGGACACTGGGAGACTGGGACACAAGGAGTATGGGACACAGGGAGTATGGGAGACTGGGAGTATGGGAGACTGGGAAATTAGGAATCTGGGAGTATGGGGCACTGGGAGTATGGGTTCCTGGGAGTATGGTACACTGGGAGTGTGGGGCACTGGGAATATGGGACACTGGGAGTAGGGGACACTGGGAGTCTGGGACACTGGGAGTAGGGGACACTGGGAGTATGGGACACTGGGGGTCTGGGACACTGGGTGTACGGGACACTGGGACTATGGGGCCCTGGGAGTATGGGACACTGGGAGTAAGGAGCCCTGGGAGTATGGGGCCCTTGGAGTATGGGACACTGGTAGTCTTGGATACGACGTGTATGGGACACTGGGGGTCTGGGATACCGGGAGTATGGGAGACTGGGAGACTGGGAGTATGGGGCACTGTGAGTATGGGATATTGGGAGTATGGGACACTGGGAGTATGGGACACTGGGAGTATGGGACACTAGGTGTACTGGACACTGGGAGACTGGGACACTGGGAGTATCGGGCACTGGGAGTAAGGGGCCTTGGAAGTATGGGACACTGAGAATTTGGGGCACTGGGAGTATGGGACACCGGGAGTACGGGATACCGGGAATATGGGACACTGGGAGAATGGGACACTGGGAGTATGGTACACTAGGTGTATTGCACACTGGGAGTATGGGACACTGGGAGTATGAGACACAGGGAGTATGGGACACTGGGATTATGGGACACTGGGATTATGGGACACTGGGAGTATGCGGCACTGGGAGTATGGGACACTGGGAGTATGGGACACTGGGAGCATGGGACACTGGGAGCATGGGACACTTGGAGTATGGGACACTTGGAGAATGGGATACTGGGAGTATGGGACACTAGGAGTATGGGACACTTGGAGTATGGGATTTTGGGATAATGGGACACTGGGAGTATGGGATAATGGGAGTATGGGACACTGGGAAATTGGGAAACCGGGAGTATGGGTCAGTGGGAGTAAGGGGCCTTGGAAGTATGGGACACTGGGAATTTGGGGCACTGGGAGTATGGGACACTGGGAGTATGGGACACTGGGAGACTGGAACACAGGGAGTATGGGATACTGGGAGTAAAGGGCCTTGGAAGTATGGGACACTGGGAGTATGGTACACTAGGTGTATTGCACACTGGGAGTATGGGACACTGGGAGTATGAGACACAGGGAGTATGGGACACTGGGATTATGGGACACTGGGATTATGGGACACTGGGAGTATGCGGCACTGGGAGTATGGGACACTGGGAGCATGGGACACTGGGAGCATGGGACACTTGGAGTATGGGACACTTGGAGAATGGGATACTGGGAGTATGGGACACTAGGAGTATGGGACACTTGGAGTATGGGATTTTGGGATAATGGGACACTGGGAGTATGGGATAATGGGAGTATGGGACACTGGGAAATTGGGAAACCGGGAGTATGGGTCAGTGGGAGTAAGGGGCCTTGGAAGTATGGGACACTGGGAATTTGGGGCACTGGGAGTATGGGACACTGGGAGTATGGGACACTGGGAGTATGGGACACTGGGAGACTGGAACACAGGGAGTATGGGATACTGGGAGTAAAGGGCCTTGGAAGTATGGGACACTGAGAATTTGGGGCACTGGGAGTATGGGACACTGGGAGTATGAGACAAGGGAGTATGGGACAGTGGGAGTATGAGACACTGGGATTATAGGACTCTGGGAGTATGGGACACTGGGAGTCTGGGACCGGAGGTGTATGGGACACTGGGTCTCTGGGATACCAGGAGTATGGGAGACTGGGAGTATGGGGCACTATGAGTATGGGATATTGGAATAATGGGACACTGGGAGTATGGGATAATGGGAGTATGGGAGACTGGGAAATTGGGAAACCGGGAGTATGGGTCAGTGGGAGTAAGGGGCCTTGGAAGTATGGGAAACCGGGAATATGGGACACTGGGAGTATGGGACACGAGGTGTATGGGACACTTGGGGTCTGGGATACCGGGAGTATGGGAGACTGGGAGTATGGGGCACTATGAGTATGGGATATTGGAATAATGGGACACTGGGAGTATGGGGCACAGGGAGTATGGGAGACTGGGAAATTGGGAAACCGGGAGTATGGGGCAGTGGGAGTAAGGGGCCTTGGAAGTATGGGACATTGGGAATTTGGGGCAATGTGAGTATGGGACTCCGGGAGTATGGGACATAGGGAGCATGAGATGCTAGGTGTATGGGACACTGGGAGTACAGGACACTGGGAGTATGGGACTCCAGGAATATGGGACACTGGGAATATGGGACACTGGGAAATTGGGTAACCGGGAGTATGGGGCACTGTGAGTAAGTGGTATTGGAAGTATGGGACACTGGGAATTTGGGGCACTGGGAGTATGGGACACCAGAAGTATGGGATACCTGGGAGTATGGGAGACTGGGAGTATGGAACACGAGGTGTATGGGACACTGGGGGTTTGGGATACCGGGAGTATGGGAGACTGGGAGTATGGGAGACGAGGTGTTTGGGACACTGGGAGTCTGGGAGATGGAGAGTATGGGCCACTGGGAGTAAGGAGCCCTGGGAGTATGGGACACTGGGAGTATGGGACACTGGGAGTATGGGATGCTAGGTTTATGGGACACTGGGAGTCTGGGACACAGGGAGTATCGGGACACTAGGAGTACAGGACACTGGGAGTACGGGACACTGGGTGTCAGGGGCAGTGGGATTACGGGACATTGGGAGCAAGGGACACTGGGTGAATAGGTCACTGGGAGTATGGGGCACTGTGAGTATGGGATATTGGGATTATGGGACACTTGGAGTATGGGACACTGGGAATTTGGGACACTGGGAGTATGGGACACTGGGAGAATGGGACACTGGGAGAATGGGACACTGGGAATTTGGGACACTTGGAGTATGGGACACTGGGTGTACGGGGCCCTGGGAGTATGGGACACTGGGAGTATGGGAGACTGGGAGTATGGGAGACTGGGAGTATGGGAGACTGGGAAATTAGGAATCTGGGAGTATGGGGCACTGGGAGTATGGGTTCCTGGGAGTATGGTACACTGGGAGTGTGGGGCACTGGGAATATGGGACACTGGGAGTAGGGGACACTGGGAGTCTGGGACATAGGGAGTATGGGACACTGGGAGTCTGGGAGATGGAGAGTATGGGCCACTGGGAGTAAGGAGCCCTGGGAGTATGGGACACTGGGAGTATGGGACACTGGGAGTATGGGGCACTGGGAGTATGGGACACTGGGAGACTGGGACACTGGGAGACTGGGACACTGGGATTATGGGACACTGGGGGTATGGGACACTGGGAGTACGTGACACTGGGAGTATGGGACACTGGGAGAGTGGGACACTGGGAATTTGGAACACAGGGAGTATGGGACACTGGGAGTATGGGACACAAGGCGTATGGGACGCTAGGAGTATGGGACACTTGGAGACTGGGACACAGGGAGTATGGGAGACTGGGAGTATGGGAGACTGGGAAATTAGGAATCCGGGAGTATGGGGCACTGGGAGTATGGGTTCCTGGGAGTATGGTACACCGGGAGTGTGGGGCACTGGGAATATGGGACACTGGGAGTAGGGGACACTGGGAGTCTGGGACATAGGGGTATGGGACACTGGGTGTACGGGACACTGGGGGTCTGGGACACTGGGAGTATGGGACACTGGGAGTAAGGAGCCCTGGGAGTATGGGGCCCTTGGAGTATGGGACACTGGTAGTCTTGGATACGACGTGTATGGGACACTGGGGGTCTGGGATACCAGGAGTATGGGAGACTGGGAGTAGGGGACACTGGGAGTCTGGGACATAGGGGTATGGGACACTGGGAGTATGGGGCACTGGGAGTATGGGACACTAGGTGTACTGGACACTGGGAGACTGGGACACTGGGAGTATCGGGCACTGCGAGTAAGGGGCCTTGGAAGTATGGGACACTGAGAATTTGGGGCACTGGGAGTATGGGACACCGGGAGTATGGGATACCGGGAATATGGGACACTGGGAGAATGGGACACTGGGAGTATGGTACACTAGGTGTATTGGACACTGGGAGTATGGGACACTGGGAGTATGAGACACAGGGAGTATGGGACACTGGGATTATGGGGCACTGGGAGTATGGGGCACTGGGAGTATGGGACACTGGGAGTATGGGATACTGGGAATATGGGGCCCTGGGAGTTTGGGACACTGGGAGTATGGGACACTGGGAGCATGGGACACATGGAGTATGAGACAATGGGTGTATGGGACACTGGGAAATTGGGAAACTGGGAGTATTGGGCACTGGGAGTAAGGGGCCTTGGAAGTATGGGACACTGAGAATTTGGGGCACTGGGAGTATGGGACACCGGGAGTATGGGATACTGGGAATATGGGGCCCTGGGAGTTTGGGACACTGGGAGTATGGGACACTGGGGGTCTGGGACACTGGGAGTAAGGAGCCCTGGGAGTATGGGGCCCTTGGAGTATGGGACGCTAGGTTTATGGGACACTGGGAGTCTGGGACACGGAATATCGGGACACTGGGAGTACGGGACATTGGGAGCAAGGGACACTGGGTGAATAGGTGACTGGGAGTATGGGGCACTGGGAGTATGGGACACCGGGAGTATGGGACACAGGGAGTATGGGTTCCTGGGAGTATGGTACACCGGGAGTGTGGGGCACTGGGAATATGGGACACTGGGAGTAGGGGACACCGGGAGTATGAGACACTGGGAGTATGGGATAATCGGAGTATGGGGCACTGGGAGTATGGGACACTGGGAGTATGGGCACTGGGAATATGGGACTCCGGGTGTATAGTACACCGGGAGTACGGAGCACTGGGTGTATGGGAACTGGGAGTACGGGGGAATGGGAGTATGGGGCACTGGGAGTATGGGACACTGGGATTATGGATCACTGGGAATATGGTACACTGGGAGTATGGGGCACTGGGAGTATGGGACTCTGGGAGTATGGGACACAGGGAGCATGGGACACTGGGAGTATAGGACACTGGGAGTATGGGACATGGGAGTACGTTGCACTGGGAGTATAGGACACTGGGAGTATGGGACACCATGCGTATGGTACACTGAGAATGTGGAGCAATGGGAGTATGGGACTCAAGGAGTATGGGACACTGAGAACATGGGACACCGGAAATATGGGACACTGGGAGTATGGGACACCAGGAGTATGGGACACCGGGAACATGGGACACAGGGAGTATGGGACACCGGGAACATGGGACACAGGGAGTATGGACACTGGGAGTATGGGACACCAGAAGCATGGGACACCAGGAGCATGGGACACGAGGAGTATGGGAAACTGGGAGTACGGGACATTGGGAGTAAGGGGCCTTGGGAGTATGGGACACAGGAGTATTTGACACTGGGAGTATGGGACACTGGGTGTCTGGGACACTGGGATTACGGGATAATGGGAGTGCGGGACACTGGGAGTATGGGACACTAGGTATATGGGACACTGGGAGTCTGGGACACCGGGAATACAGGACACTGGGAGTATGGGACACCGGGAGTGCGGGGACCTGGATGTAAGGGAAACTGGGAGTATGGGACACCGGGAGTACAGGACACTGCGAGTACAGGACACTGGGATTACGGGATAATGGGAGTGTGTGACACTGGACGTATGGGATACTGGGCGTCTGAGGCACTGGGAGTATGGAACACCGAGAGGGCGGGGCACTGGGAGGATGTCAGACTGGGAATATGGGACACCGGGAGTTTGGGGCACTGGGATTATGGGACAATGGGAGTACGGGACACTGGGTGTATGGGATACTGGGAGTATAGGGCACTGGGAGTATGGGACTCTGGGAGTATGGGACACAACGAGTTTGGGACACTTGGAGTATGGGGTCCTGAAAGTATGGGACACTGGGAGAACAGAACACTGGGAGTATGGAACAACAGGTGTATGGCACTCGGAATATGGGACACCGGGTGTATGGTACACCGGGAGTACAGGGCACTGGGAATATGGGACACTGGGTGTAGGGGACACTGGGAGTTCGGGACACTGGGAGTACAGGACACTGAGAGTATGGGACACTGGGAGTATGGGGTACTTGGTGTATGGGGTCCTGGGAGTAAGGGGCTCTGGGAATATGGGACACTGTGAGTGTGGGACACTAGGAGTAAGGGGCTCTGGGAGTTTGGGACACTAGGTGTCTGGTACACTGGGATTACGGGATAATGGGAGTGCGGGACACTGGGTGTATGGGATACTGGGAGTATAGGGCACTGGGAGTATGGGACCCTGGGAGTATGGGACACTGGGAGTTTGGGGCACTGGGAGTATGGGACACCGGGAGCATGGAGCACTGGGAGTATGGGACACTGGGAGTATGGGACACCGGGAGTACAGGACACTGCGAGTACGGGACACTGGGATTACGGGATAATGGGAGTGTGGGGCACTGGGTGTATGGGATACTGGGAGTATAGGGCACTGGGAGTATGGGACACTGGGAGTATGGGAGACTGGGAATATGGGACACCGGGAGTATGGAGCACTGGGAGTAAGGGGCCTTGGGAGTATGGGACACTGGGAGTTTGGGACATCAGGAGTATGGGACACTGGGAGTCTGGGACACTGGGAGTACAGTGCACTGGGAGTATGGGGCACTGGGAGTATGGGACACCGAGAGTATGGGACACTGGGAGTAAGGGGCCTTGGGAGTATTGGACGCTATGTGTATTGGACACTGAGAGTATGGGACACTGGGAGTATGGGACATTGGGAGTAAGGGGCTCTGGGAATATGGGACACTCGGAGTGTGGGACACCGTGCATATGGTACACCGAGAATGCGGGGCACTTGGAGTACTGGACACTGGGTGTATGGGATACTGGGAGTGTGGAAACTGGGAGTATGGGACACAGGGAGTATGGGACACAGGGAGTATGGGACACTGGGAGTATGGGTCACTGGGAGCATGGGACACGAGGAGTATAGGAGACTGGGAGTATGGGACTCAGGAGTATGTGACACAGGGAGTATGGGACACTGGGTGTCTGGGACACTGGGATTACGGGATAATGGGAGTGCGGGACACTGGGAGTATGGGACACTAGGTGTATGGGACACTGGGAGTCTGGGACACAGGGAGTATGGGACATTGGGAGTATGGGAGACTGGGAATATAGGACACATGGAATATGGGACACTGGGAGTATGAGAGACTGGGCATATGGGACACTGGGAGTATGGGACACTGGGAGTATGGGACACGGGAGTACAGGACACTGCGAGTACAGGACACTGGGATTACGGGATAATGGGAGTGTGTGACACTGGGTGTATGGGATACTGGGCGTCTGAGGCACTGGGAGTATGGAACACCGAGAGGGCGGGGCACTGGGAGGTTGGGAGACTGGGAATATGGGACACTGGGAGTATGGAGCACTGGGTGTCTGGGACACTGGGATTATGGGATAATGGGAGTGCGGGACACTGGGAGTATGGGTTCCTGGGAGTATGGTACACCGGAAGTGTGGGGCACTGGGAATATGGGACACTGGGAGAAGGGGACACTGGGAGTATGGGGCCCTGGGAGTATGGGACACCGGGAGTACAGGACACTGCGAGTACGGGACACTGTGATTACGGGACAATGGGAGTGTGGGACACTGGGTGTATGGGATACTGGGGGTCTAGGACACTGGGATTATGGGACGCTGGGAGTATGGGACACTGGGAGTGTGGGACATTGGGAGGATAGGACACTGGGAGGCTGGGACACCCGGAGTATGGGGCATTGGGTGCCCCGGGTCTAGCTAACAGTGTTTGGGATGTTTCCGTTGCAGAATTCCCGGTACCAGACGTACCAGCGGATGTGGAACTACATGTACTCGAAGCAGCCCAGTGTGTTTGTGAAGACCACAGAGGAGGGCATAGCCCGGGTGTTAAACTCCAAGTACGCCTTCCTGCTGGAGTCCACCATGAACGAGTACCACCGCAAACGCAACTGTAACCTGACCCAGATCGGGGGCCTCCTCGACACCAAGGGCTATGGCATCGGTATGCCCCTGGGTAGGTCACCCACCAACCTGCCCATTCACCCACCCACCCATTCACCCACCCACCCACCATCCACCCACCCACTTACTCACCCACCCATCTACCCACTCACCTCCCAGCTCCCTGTGTCCCAGCTCCCTGTATCCCAGCTCCCTGTGTATCCCAGCTCCCTGTATCCCAGCTCCCTGTGTATTCCAGCTCCTTGTGTCCCAGCTCCCTGTATCCCAGCTCCCTGTATCCCACCTCCCTGTGTGTCCCAGCCCCCTGTATCCCAGCTCCTTGTATCCCAGCTCCCTGTGTCCAAGCTCCCTTTGTGTCCCAGCTCCCTGTATCCCAGCCCCCTGTGTATCCCAGCCCCCTGTGTATCCCAGCTCCCTGTGTCCCAGCTCCCTGTATCCCAGCCCCCTGTGTATCCCAGCCCCCTGTGTATCCCAGCCCCCTGTGTATCCCAGCTCCCTGTGTCCCAGCTCCCTGGATCACAAATCCCTGTATCCCACCTCCCTGTGTGTCCCAGCTCCCTGTATCCCAGCTCCCTGTATCCCAGCTCCCTGTGTCCCAGCACCCTGTGTGTCCCAACTCCCTGTGTATCCCAGCACCCTGTGTATCCCAGCTCGCTGTGTATCCCAGCTCCCTGTGTCCCAGCTCCCTATGTATCCCAGCTCCCTGTGTCCCAGCTCGCTGTGTATCCCAGCTCCCTGTATCCCAACTCCCTGTGTATCCCAGCTCCCCATATCCCAGCACCCTGTATCCCAGGTCCCTGTGTATCCCAGCTCCCTGTATCCCAGCTCGCTGTATCACAGCTCCCTGTGTCCCAGCTCCCTGTATCCCAGCTCCCTATGTATCCCAGCTCCATGTATCCCAGCTCCCTGTGTATCCCAGCTCCCTGTGTCCCAGCTCGCTGTATCCCAGCACCATGCATCCCAGCTCCCAGAGTATCCATACTCCTTGTATCCCAGTTTCCTGTGTCCCAGCTCCCTGTATCCCAGCACCCTGTGTCCCAGCTCCCTGTGTCCCAGTTCCCTATGTATCCCAGCTCCCTGTGTCCCAGCTCCCTGTATCCCAGCTCCCTGTGTATCCCAACTCCTTGTATCCCAGCTCCCTGTGTCCCAGCTCGCTGTATCCCAGCACCATGCATCCCAGCTCCCAGAGTATCCATACTCCTTGTATCCCAGTTTCCTGTGTCCCAGCTCCCTGTATCCCAGCTCCCTATGTATCCCAGCTCCCTGTGTCCCAGCTCCCTGTATCCCAGCTCCCTGTATCCCAGCTCCCTGTGTATCCCAACTCCTTGTATCCCAGCTCCCTGTGTCCCAGCTCGCTGCATCCCAGCACCATGCATCCCAGCTCCCAGAGTATCCATACTCCTTGTATCCTAGTTTCCTGTGTCCCAACTCCCTGTATCCCAGCACCCTGTGTCCCAGCTCCCTGTGTTCCAGTTCCCGGTGTGTCCCAGCTCCCTGTGTCCCAGCTCCTTGTATCCCAGCTCCCTGTGTATCCTAGCTCCCTGTGTATCCCAGCTCCCTGTATCCCAGCTCCCTGTATCCGAGCTCCCTGTGTCCCAGCTCCCTGTGTATCCCAGCACCATGTATCCCAGCTCCGTATATCCCAGCTCCCTGTGTGTTCCAGCTCCCTCTATCCCAGCTCCCTGTGTATCCCAGCTCCCTGTGTCCCAGCTCCCTGTGTCGTAGCTCCCTGTGTATCCCAGCTCCCTGTGTATCCCAGCTCCCTGTGTCCCAGGTCCCTGTATCCCAGCTCCCTGTGTATCCCAGCTCCCTGTATCCCAGCTCCCTGTATCCCAGCTCCCTGTAGCCCCGCTCCCTGTGTATCCCAGCTCCCTCTGTCCCAGCTGCCTGTATCCCAGTTCCCTGTATCCCAGCTCCCTGTGTCCCAGCTCCCTGTATCCCAGCTCGCTGTGTCCCAGCTCCCTGTGTCCCAGCTCCCTGTATCCCAGCTCCCTGTGTCCCAGCTCCCTGTCTATCCCACCTCCCTGTGTCCCAGCTCCCTGTATCCCAGCACCCTGAGTGCCAGCTCCCTGTGTCCCAGTTCCCTGTGTGTCCCAGCTCCCTGTGTCCAGCTCCTTGTATCCCAGCTCCCTGTGTATCCCAGCTCCCTGTGTCCCAGCTGCCTGTATCCCAGCTCCCTGTGTATCCCAGCTCCCTGTATCCCAGCTCCCTGTATCCCAGCTCACTGTGTATCCTAGCTCCCTGTGTATCCCAGCTCCCTGTATCCCAGCTCCCTGTATCCGAGCTCCCTGTGTCCCAGCTCCCTGTGTATCCCAGCTCCCTGTATCCCAGCTCCCTGTATCCCAGCTCCCTGTAGCCCAGCTCCTTGTGTATCCCAGCTCACTGTGTCCGAGCTCCCTGTATCCCAGCCCACTGTATCCAGCTCCCCGTGTACCCCCGCTCCCTGTGTACCCCAGCTCCCTCTGTCCCAGCACCCTGTATCCCAGCTCCCTGTGAACCAGCTCCCTGTGTGTCCCAGCTCCCTGTGTCCCAGCTCACTGTGTCCCAGCTCCCTGCCACCCAGCTCCCTGTGTCCCAGCTCCCTGTATCTCAGCTCCCACTGTCCCAGCTCCCTGTATCCCAGCTCCCTGTGTCCCAGCTCCCTGTATCCCAGCTCCCTGTGTCCCAGATCCCTGTATCCCAGCTCCCTGTATCCCAGCCACCTGTGTCCCAGCTCCCTGTATCCCAGATCCCTGTATCCCAGCTCCCTGTGTATCCCAGATCCCTGTGTCCCAGGTCCCTGTATCCCAGCTCCCTGTATTCCAGCTCCCTGTGTCCCATCTCCCTGCATCCCAGCTCCCTGTGTCCCAGGTCCCTGTAACCCAGCTCCCTGTATCCCAGCTCCCTGTGTCCCAGCTCCCTGTATCTCAGCTCCCTGTGTCCCAGCTCCCTGTATCCCAGCTGTCTGTGTATCCCAGCTCCCTGTATCCCAGCTCCCTGTGTCCCAGCTCCCTGTGTATCCCAGCTCCCTGTATCCCAGCTCCCTGTATCCCAGTTCCCTGTAGCCCAGCTCCCTGTGTAGGCCCGCTCCCTGTGTATCCCAGCTCCCTCTGTCCCAGCTCCCTGTATCTAAGCTCCCTGTAACCCAGCTCCCTGTGTGTCCCAGCTCCCTGTGACCCATCTCCATGTATCCCAGCTCCCTGTGTCCCAACTCCCTGTATCCCAGCTCCCTGTGTTCCAGCTCCCTGTGTATCCCAGCTCCCTGTATCCCAGCTCGCTGTGTATCCCAGCTCCCTGTGTCCCAGCTCCCTACGTATCCCAGCTCTCTGTGTCCCAGCTCCCTGTATGTCCCAGCTCCCTGTGTATCCCAGCTCCATGTATCCCAGCTCCCTGTATCCCAGCTCTCTGTGTATCCCAGCTCCCTGTATCCCAGCTCCCTGTGTATCCCAGCTCGCTGTGTCCAAGCTCCCTGTATCCCAGCTCCTTGTCTATCCCAGCTCCCTGTATCCGAGCTCCCTGTGTCCCAGCAACCTGTGTGTCCCAGCTCCCTGTGTCCCAGCTCCCTGTGTCCCAGCTCCCTGTATCCCAGCCCCCTGTGTCCCAGCTCCCTGTGTATCACAGCTCCCTGTATCCCAGCTGACTGTATCCCAGCTCCCTGTGTACCCCCGCTCCCTGTGTATGCCAGCTCCCTCTGTCCCAGCTCCCTGTATCCCAGCTCCCTGTGTGTCCAAGCTCCCTGTGTCCCATCTCCCTCTATCCCAGCTCCGTGTATCCCAGCTCTCTGTGTATCCCAGCTACCTGTGTTCCAGGTCCCTGTGTATCCCAGCTCCCTGTATCCCAGCTCCCTGTGTATCCCAGCTCCCTGTATCCCAGCTCCCTGTATCCCAGCTCCCTGTGGCCCAGCTCCCTGTGTCCCAGATCCCTGTATCCCAGCCACCTGTGTCCCAGCTCCCTGTATCCCAGATCCCTGTATCCCAGCTCCCTGTGTATCCCAGCTCCCTGTGTCCCAGGTCCCTGTATCCCAGCTCCCTGTATTCCAGCTCCCTGTGTCCCATCTCCCTGCATCCCGGCTCCCTGTGTCCCAGGTCCCTGTATCCCAGCTCCCTGTATTCCAGCTCCCTATGTCCCATCTCCCTGCGTCCCAGCTCCCTGTGTCCCAGGTCCCTGTAACCCAGCTCCCTGTATCCCAGCTCCCTGTCCCAGCTCCCTGTATCTCAGCTCCCTGTATCCCAGCTCCCTGTATCCCAGCTCCGTGTATCCCAGCTCTCTGTGTATCCCAGCTACCTGTGTTCCAGGTCCCTGTGTATCCCAGCTCCCTGTATCCCAGCTCCCTGTGTATCCCAGCTCCCTGTATCCCAGCTGTCCGTGTATCCCAGCTCCCTGTATCCCAGCTCCCTGTGTCCCAGCACCCTGTGTATCCCAGCTCTCTGTGTATCCCAGCTCCCTGTGTATCCCAGCTTCCTGAATCCCAGTTCCCTGTATCCCAGCTCGCTGTGTATCCCAGCTCCCTGTGTCCCAGCTCCCTATGTATCCCAGCTCCCTGTGTCCCAGCTCCCTGTGTGTCCCAGCTCCCTGTGTGTCCCAGCACTCTGTGTATCCCAGCTCCCTGTGTGCCAGCTCTCTGTGTATCCCAGCTCCATGTATCCCAGCTCCGTGTATCCCAGCTCTCTGTGTATCCCAGCTCCCTGTATCCCAGCTCCCTGTGTATCCCAGCTCCCTGTGTCCAAGCTCCCTGTATCCCAGCTCCCTGTCTATCCCAGCTCCCTGTGTATCCCAGCTCCCTGCGTCCCACCTCCCTGCGTCCCATCCCCCTGTATTCCAGCTCCCTGTATCCCAGCTCCCTGTGTATCCCAGCTCCCTGTGTCCCAGTTCCCTGTGTCGTAGCTCCCTGTGTATCCCAGCTCCCTGTGTATCCCAGCTCCCTGTGTCTCAGCTCCCTGTATCCCAGCTCCCTGTGTATCCCAGCTCCCTGTGTATCCCAGCTCCCTGTATCCCAGCTCCCTGTAGCCCAGCTCCTTGTGTATCCCAGCTCGCTGTGTCCGAGCTCCCTGTATCCCAGCCCCCTGTATCCAGCTCCCCGTGTACCCCCGCTCCCTGTGTATCCCAGCTCCCTCTGTCCAAGCTCCCTGTATCCCAGTTCCCTGTATCCCAGCTCCCTGTGTCCCAGCTCCCTGTGTCCCAACTCCCTGTATCCCAGCTCCCTGTGTCCCAGCTCCCTGTATTCCAGCTCCCTGTATCCCAGCTCCCTGTGTATCCCAACTCCTTGTATCCCGGCTCCCTGTGTCCCAGCTCGCTGTATCCCAGCACCATGCATCCCAGCTCCCAGAGTATCCATACTCCTTGTATCCCAGTTCCCTGTATCCCAGCTCCCTGTGTCCCAGCTCCCTGTGTCACAACTCCCTGTATCCCAGCTCCCTGTGTCCCAGCTCCCTGTATCCCAGCTCGCTGTGTATCCCAGCTCCCTGATGCCCAGCTCCCTATGTCCCAGCTCCCTGTGTATCCCAGAACTCTGTATCCCAGCTCCCTGTATCCCAGCTCCGTGTATCCCAGCTCCCTGTGTATCCCAGCTCCCTGTATTCGATCTCACTGTGTATCCCAGCTCGCTGTGTCTGCGCTCCCTGTGTATCCCAGCTCCCTCTGTCCCAGCTCCCTGTATCCCAGCTCCCTGTGTATCCCAGCTCCCTGTGTCCCAGCTCCCTGTGTATCCCAGCTCCCTCTGTCCCAGCTCCCTGTATCCCAGCTCCCTGTGTGTCCCAGCGCCATGTGTGTCCCAGCTCCCTGTGTATACCAGCTCCCTGTATCCCAGCTCCCTGTGTATCCCAGATCCCTGTATCCCAGCTCCATGTGTCCGAGCATACTGTATCCCAGCCCCCTGTGTATCCCAGCTCCCTGTGTCCCAGCTCCCTGCATCCCAGCTCCCTGTATATCCCAGCTCTCTGTATCCCAGCTCCCTGTGTCCGAGCACCCTGTATCCCAGCTCCCTGTGTATCCCAGCTCCCTGTTTCCCAGCTCCCAGTGTCCCTGCTCGCTGTGTATCCCAGCTCACTGGATCCCAGCTCCCTGCATCCCAACTCCCTGTGTATCCCAGCTCCCTGTATCCTAGCTCCCTGTGTAGCCCAGCTCGCTGTGTCCGAGCTCCCTGTATACCAGCTGCTGTGTATCCCAGCTCCCTATGTATCCCATCTCCCTGTATCCCCGCCCCGTGTATCCCAGCTCTCTGTGTATCCCAGCTCCCTGTGTATCCCAGCTTCCTGTATCCCAGTTCCCTGTATCCCAGCTCGCTGTGTATCCCAGCTCCCTGTGTCCCAGCTCCCTATGTATCCCAGCTCCCTGTGTTCCAGCTCCCTGTGTGTCCCAGCTCCCTGTGTGTCCCAGCACTCTGTGTATCCCAGCTCCCTGTGTGCCAGCTCTCTGTGTATCCCAGCTCCATGTATCCCAGCTCCGTGTATCCCAGCTCCCTGTGTATCCCAGCTCCCTGTATCCCAGCTCCCTGTGTATCCCAGCTCACTGTGTCCAAGCTCCCGGTATCCCAGCTCCCTGTCTATCCCAGCTCCCTGTGTATCCCAGCTCCCTGCGTCCCACCTCCCTGCGTCCCATCCCCCTGTATTCCAGCTCCCTGTATCCCAGCTCCCTGTGTATCCCAGCTCCCTGTGTCCCAGCTCCCTGTGTCGTAGCTCCCTGTGTATCCCAGCTCCCTGTCTATCCCAGCTCCCTGTGTATCCCAGCTCCCTGCGTCCCACCTCCCTGCGTCCCATCCCCCTGTATTCCAGCTCCCTGTATCCCAGCTCCCTGTGTATCCCAGCTCCCTGTGTCTCAGCTCCCTGTATCCCAGCTCCCTGTGTATCCCAGCTCCCTGTATCCCAGCTCCCTGTATCCCAGCTCCTTGTGTATCCCAGCTCGCTGTGTCCGAGCTCCCTGTATCCCAGCCCCCTGTATCCAGCTCCCCGTGTACCCCCACTCCCTGTGTATCCCAGCTCCCTCTGTCCAAGCTCCCTGTATCCCAGTTCCCTGTATCCCAGCTCCCTGTGTCCCAGCTCCCTGTGTCCCAACTCCCTGTATCCCAGCTCCCTGTGTCCCAGCTCCCTGTGTGTCCCAGCTCCCTGTGTCCCAGCCCCGTGTATCCCAGCTCTCTGTGTATCCCAGCTCCCAGGGTCCCAGCTCCCTATGTATCCCAGCTCCCTGTGTCCCAGCTCCCTGTGTATCCCAGCTCCATGTATCCCAGCTCCGTATATCCCAGCTCTCTGTGTGTTCCAGCTCCCTCTATCCCAGCTCCCTGTGTATCCCAGCTCCCTCTGTCCCAGCTCCCTGTGTCGCAGCTCCCTGTGTATCCCAGCTCCCTGTGTATCCCAGCTCCCTGTGTCCCAGCTCCCTGTATCCCAGCTCGCTGTGTCCCAGCTCCCTGTGTCCCAGCTCCCTGTATCCCAGCTCCCTGTAGCCCCGCTCCCTGTGTATCCCAGCTCACTCTGTCCCAGCTCCCTGCATCCCAGCTCCCTGTGTCCCAGCTCCCTGTCTATCCCACCTCCCTGTGTCCCAGCTCCCTGTATCCCAGCACCCTGAGTGCCAGCTCCCTGTGTCCCAGTTCCCTGTGTGTCCCAGCTCCCTGTGTCCAGCTCCTTGTATCCCAGCTCCCTGTGTATCCCAGCTCCCTGTGTCCCAGCTGCCTGTATCCCAGCTCCCTGTGTATCCCAGCTCCCTGTATCCCAGCTCCCTGTATCCCAGCTCACTGTGTATCCTAGCTCCCTGTGTATCCCAGCTCCCTGTATCCCAGCTCCCTGTATCCGAGCTCCCTGTGTCCCAGCTCCCTGTGTATCCCAGCTCCCTGTATCCCAGCTCCCTGTATCCCAGCTCCCTGTAGCCCAGCTCCTTGTGTATCCCAGCTCACTGTGTCCGAGCTCCCTGTATCCCAGCTCCCTGTGAACCAGCTCCCTGTGTACCCCAGCTCCCTCTGTCCCAGCACCCTGTATCCCAGCTCCCTGTGAACCAGCTCCCTGTGTGTCCCAGCTCCCTGTGTCCCAGCTCACTGTGTCCCAGCTCCCTGCCACCCAGCTCCCTGTGTCCCAGCTCCCTGTATCTCAGCTCCCACTGTCCCAGCTCCCTGTATCCCAGCTCCCTGTGTCCCAGCTCCCTGTATCCCAGCTCCCTGTGTCCCAGATCCCTGTATCCCAGCCACCTGTGTCCCAGCTCCCTGTATCCCAGATCCCTGTATCCCAGCTCCCTGTGTATCCCAGCTCCCTGTGTCCCAGGTCCCTGTATCCCAGCTCCCTGTATTCCAGCTCCCTGTGTCCCATCTCCCTGCATCCCAGCTCCCTGTGTCCCAGGTCCCTGTAACCCAGCTCCCTGTATCCCAGCTCCCTGTGTCCCAGCTCCCTGTATCTCAGCTCCCTGTGTCCCAGCTCCCTGTATCCCAGCTGTCTGTGTATCCCAGCTCCCTGTATCCCAGCTCCCTGTGTCCCAGCTCCCTGTGTATCCCAGCTCCCTGTATCCCAGCTCCCTGTATCCCAGTTCCCTGTAGCCCAGCTCCCTGTGTAGGCCCGCTCCCTGTGTATCCCAGCTCCCTGTGTCCCAGCTCCCTGTGACCCATCTCCCTGTATCCCAGCTCCCTGTGTCCCAACTCCCTGTATCCCAGCTCCCTGTGTTCCAGCTCCCTGTGTATCCCAGCTCCCTGTATCCCAGCTCGCTGTGTATCCCAGCTCCCTGTGTCCCAGCTCCCTGTACCCCAGCTCCCTGTCTATCCCCGCTCCCTGTATCCCAGCTCCCTGTATCCCAGATCCCTATGTCCCAGCTCCCTGTATCCCAGCTCCCTGTGTATCCCAGCTCCCTGTGTCCCAGCTCCCTGTATCCCAGCTCCCTGTGTATCTCAGTTCCCTGTGTATCCCAGCTCCCTGCACCCCAGCTCCCTGTCTATCCCCGCTCCCTGTGTATCCCAGCTCCCTGTATCCCAGCTCCCTGTGTATCCCAGCTCCCTTTGTCCCAGCTCCCTCTGCATCCCAACTCCCTGTGTATCCCAGCTCCCTGTATCCCATCCCCCTGGTGTCCCAGCTCCCTGTGTATCCTAGCTCCCTGTATCCCAGCTCCCTGTATCCCATCTCCCTGTGTATCCAAGCTCCCTGTCTCCCATCTCCCTGTATCCCAGTTCCCTGTGTCCCAGCTCCCTGTATCCCAGCCCCCTGTGTCCCAGCTCCCTGTGTATCCCAGCTCCCTGTGTCCCAGCTCCCTGTATCCCAGCTCCCTGTATCCCAGGTCTCTGTGTATCCCAGCTCCCTGTATCCCACCTCCCTGTGTATCCCAGCTCCCTGTGTCTCAGCTCCCTGTGTATCCCAGCTCCCTGTATCCCAGCTTCCTGTGTATTCCAGTTCCCTGTATCCTGGCTCTCTATGTATCCCAGCTCCGTGTATCCCAGCTCCCTGTATCCCAGCTCCCTGTGTCCCAGTTCCCTGTGTATCCCAGCTCCCTGTCTATCCCCGCTCCCTGTATCCCAGCTCCCTGTATCCCAGATCCCTGTGTCCCAGCTCCATGTGTATCCCAGCTCTCTGTGTATCCCAGCTCCCTGTGTCCCAGCTCCCAAGTGTATCCAGCTCCCTGTATCCCAGCTCCCTGTGTCCCAGCTCCCTGTATATCCCAGCTCCCTGTATCCCAGCTCCCTGTATTCCACCTCCCTGTGTATCCCAACGCCCTGTATTCCAGCTCCCTGTATCCCAGCTCCCAGTGTCCCAGCTCCCTGTTCGCCAGCTCCCTGTGTATCTCAGCTCGCTGTGTCCCAACTCCCTGTGTATCCCAGCTCCCTGTGTATCTCAGCTCGCTGTGTCCCAACTCCCTGTGTATCCCAGCTCCCTCTATTCCAGCTCCCTGTGTATCCCAGCTCCCTGTATCCCAGCTCCCTGTTTCTCAGTTCCCTGTATCCCAGCTCCCTGTATCCCAGCTCCCTGTGTATCCCAGCTCCCTGTGTCCCTGCTCCCTGTGTATCCCAGCTCCCTGTATCCCAGCTAGCTGTATCCCAGCTCCCTGTGTCCCCGCTCCAAGTATTCCAACTCCCTGTGTCCCAGCTCCCTGTGTCCCTGCTCCCTGTGTATCCCAGCTCCCTGTTTACCAGCTCCCTGTGTATTCCAGTTCCCCGTATCCTAGCTCCCTGTGTATACCAGCTCCCTGTATCCCAGCTCCCTGTATCCCAGCTCCCTGTGTCCCAGCTCCCTGTATCCCAGCTCCCTGTATCCCAGCTCCCTGTGTCTTCCAGTTCCCTGTATCCTAGCTCCCTGTGAATCCCAGCTCCCTGTGTCCCAGCTCCCTGTATTCCTGTTCCCTGTGTCCCAGCTCCCTGTAACCCAGCTCCCTGTCTATCCCCGCTCCCTGTATCCCAGCACCCTGTATCCCAGCTCCCTGTATCACAGATCCCTATGTCCCAGCTCCCTGTATCCCAGCTCCCTGTGTATCTCAGTTCCCTGTGTATCCCAGCTCCCTGTATCCCAACTCCCTGTATCCCAGCTCCCGGTGTATCCCAGCTCCCTGTGTATCCTAGCTCCCTGTGTCCCAGCACCCTGTGTATCCCAGATCCCTGTGTATCCCATCTCCCTGTATCCCAGCTCCCTGCGACCCAGCTCCCTGTATCCCAGCTCCCTGTGTATCCCAGCTCCCAATTGTATCTCAGCTCCCTGTATTCCAGCTCCCTGTGTATCCCAGCTCCCTCTATCCCAGCACCCTTTGTCCCGGCTCCCTGTATCCCAGCTCCCTGTGTATCCCAGCTCCCTGTATCCCAGCTAGCTGTATCCCAGCTCCCTGTGTCCCCGCTCCAAGTATTCCAACTCCCTGTGTCCCAGCTCCCTGTATCCCAGCTCCCTGTGTATCCCAGCTCCCAATTGTATCTCAGCTCCTTGTATCCCAGCTCCCTGTGTATCCCAGCTCCCTCTATCCCAGCACCCTGTGTCCCGGCTCCCTGTATCCCAGCTCCCTGTGTATCCCAGCTCCCTGTATCCGAGCTCCCTGTGTATCCGAGCTCCCTCTGTATCCCGGCTCCCTGTGTATCCCAGCTCCCTGTATCCCAGCTCCTGTACGTCTCGGCTCCCTGTGTCCCAGCTCCCCGTTTCCCAGCTCCCTGTGCATCCCAGCTCCCTTTGTCCCAGCTCCCTCTGTATCCCAACTCCCTGTGCATCCCCGCTCCCTGTGTCCCAGCTCCCTGTATCCCCGCTCCCTGTGTCCAAGCTCCCCCTGTCCTAGCTCCCTGTATCCCATCTCCCTGTGTATCCAAGCTCCCTGTATCCCAGCCCCCTGTGTCCCAGCTCCCTGTGTATCCCAGCTCCCTGTGTCCCAGCTCCCAAGTGTATCCAGCTCCCTGTATCCCAGCTCCCTGTGTCCCAGCTCCCTGTGTATCCCAGCTCCCTGTATCCCACCTCCCTGTGTATCCCAACGCCCTGTATTCCAGCTCCCTGTATCCCAGCTCCCTGTGTCCCAGCTCCCTGTTCGCCAGCTCCCTGTGTATCTCAGCTCCCTGTGTCCCAGCTCCCTGTGTATCCCAGCTCCCTGTATCCTAGCTCCCTGTGTATCCCAGCTCCCTGTGACCCAGCTCCCTGCACCCCAGCTCCCTGTCTATCCCCGCTCCCTGTGTATCCCAGCTCCCTGTATCCCAGCTCCCTGTGTATCCCAGCTCCCTGTGTCCCAGCTCCCGGTATCCCAGCTCCCTGTGTATCGCAGCTCGCTGTGTCCCAGCTCCCTGCATCCCAGCTCCCTGTATCCCAGCTCCCTGTATCCCAGTTCCCTATATCACAGCACCCTGTATCCCAGCTCCCTGTATCCCAGCTCCCTGTATCACAGCTCCTGGTATCCCAGCTCCCTGTGTCCCAGCACCCTGTATGTTCCATCTCCCTGTATCCCAGCTCCCTGTATCCCAGCCACCTCTATCCCACATCCCTGTGTCCCTGTTGCCTGCATCTCAGCTCCCTATATCCCAGCTCCCTGTACTCCAGCTCCCAGTATTCCAGCTCCAGGTATCCCAGCTCCCAGTATCCCAGCTCCCTGTGTATCACAGCTCCCTGTGTCCCAGCTCCCTGTATCCCAGCTCCCTGTGTATCCCAGCTCCCTGTGTCCCAGCTCCCTGTTTATCCCAGCTCCCTGTATCCCAGCTCCCTGTGTCTTCCAGTTCCCTGTATCCTAGCTCCCTGTGTATCCCAGCTCCCTGTGTCCCAGCGCCCTGTATCCCAGCTCCCTGTACCCCAGCTCCCTGTCTATCCCCGCTCCCTGTATCCCAGCTCCCTGTATCCCAGATCCCTATGTCCCAGCTCCCTGCATCCCAGCTCCCTGCGTATCCCAGCTCCCTGTGTCCCAGCTCCCTGTATCCCAGCTCCCTGTGTATCTCAGTTCCCTGTGTACCCAGCTCCCTGCACCCCAGCTCCCTGTCTATCCCCGCTCCCTGTGTATCCCAGCTCCCTGTATCCCAGCTCCCTGTGTATCCCAGCTCCCTTTGTCCCAGCTCCCTCTGTATCCCAACTCCCTGTGTATCCCAGCTCCCTGTATCCCATCCCCCTGGTGTCCCAGCTCCCTGTGTATCCTAGCTCCCTGTATCTCAGCTCCCTGTTTCCCAGCTCCCTGTGTATCCCAGCTCCCTGTGTCCCAGCTCCCGGTATCCCAGCTCCCTGTGTATCGCAGCTCGCTGTGTCCCAGCTCCCTGCATCCCAGCTCCCTGTATCCCAGCTCCCTGTATCCCAGTTCCCTATATCACAGCACCCTGTATCCCAGCTCCCTGTATCCCAGCTCCCTGTATCACAGCTCCTGGTATCCCAGCTCCCTGTGTCCCAGCACCCTGTATGTTCCATCTCCCTGTATCCCAGCTCCCTGTATCCCAGCCACCTCTATCCCACATCCCTGTGTCCCTGTTGCCTGCATCTCAGCTCCCTATATCCCAGCTCCCTGTACTCCAGCTCCCAGTATTCCAGCTCCAGGTATCCCAGCTCCCAGTATCCCAGCTCCCTGTGTATCCCAGCTCCCTGTGTCCCAGCTCCCTGTATCCCAGCTCCCTGTGTATCCCAGCTCCCTGTGTCCCAGCTCCCTGTTTATCCCAGCTCCCTGTATCCCAGCTCCCTGTGTCTTCCAGTTCCCTGTATCCTAGCTCCCTGTGTATCCCAGCTCCCTGTGTCCCAGCGCCCTGTATCCCAGCTCCCTGTGTCCCAGCTCCCTGTACCCCAGCTCCCTGTCTATCCCCGCTCCCTGTATCCCAGCTCCCTGTATCCCAGATCCCTATGTCCCAGCTCCCTGCATCCCAGCTCCCTGCGTATCCCAGCTCCCTGTGTCCCAGCTCCCTGTATCCCAGCTCCCTGTGTATCTCAGTTCCCTGTGTACCCAGCTCCCTGCACCCCAGCTCCCTGTCTATCCCCGCTCCCTGTGTATCCCAGCTCCCTGTATCCCAGCTCCCTGTGTATCCCAGCTCCCTTTGTCCCAGCTCCCTCTGTATCCCAACTCCCTGTGTATCCCAGCTCCCTGTATCCCATCCCCCTGGTGTCCCAGCTCCCTGTGTATCCTAGCTCCCTGTATCTCAGCTCCCTGTATCCCATCTCCCTGTGTATCCAAGCTCCCTGTATCCCATCTCCCTGTATCCCAGTTCCCTGTGTCCCAGCTCCCTGTATCCCAGCCCCCTGTATCCCAGCCCCCTGTGTATCCCAGCTCCCTGTGTCCCAGCTCCATGTATCCCAGCTCCCTGTATCCCAGGTCTCTGTGTATCCCAGCTCCCTGTATCCCACCTCCCTGTGTATCCCAGCTCCCTGTGTCTCAGCTCCCTGTGTATCCCAGCTCCCTGTATCCCAGCTTCCTGTGTATTCCAGTTCCCTGTATCCCAGTTCCCTGTGTATCCCAGCTCACTGTATCCCCGCTCCCTGTATCCCAACTCACTGTATCCCAGCCCCTGTGTATCCCAGCTCCCTGTGTCCCAGCTCCCTGTGTCCCACCTCCCTGCGTCCCATCCCCCTGTATTCCAGCTCCCTGTATCCCAGCTCCCTGTGTATCCCAGCTCCCTGTGTCCCAGCTCCCTGTGTCGTAGCTCCCTGTGTATCCCAGCTCCCTGTCTATCCCAGCTCCCTGTGTATCCCAGCTCCCTGCGTCCCACCTCCCTGCGTCCCATCCCCCTGTATTCCAGCTCCCTGTGTGTCCCAGCTCCCTGTGTCCCAGCCCCGTGTATCCCAGCTCTCTGTGTATCCCAGCTCCCAGGGTCCCAGCTCCCTATGTATCCCAGCTCCCTGTGTCCCAGCTCCCTGTGTATCCCAGCTCCATGTATCCCAGCTCCGTATATCCCAGCTCTCTGTGTGTTCCAGCTCCCTCTATCCCAGCTCCCTGTGTATCCCAGCTCCCTCTGTCCCAGCTCCCTGTGTCGTAGCTCCCTGTGTATCCCAGCTCCCTGTGTATCCCAGCTCCCTGTGTCCCAGCTCCCTGTATCCCAGCTCGCTGTGTCCCAGCTCCCTGTGTCCCAGCTCCCTGTATCCCAGCTCCCTGTAGCCCCGCTCCCTGTGTATCCCAGCTCCCTCTGTCCCAGCTCCCTGCATCCCAGCTCCCTGTGTCCCAGCTCCCTGTCTATCCCACCTCCCTGTGTCCCAGCTCCCTGTATCCCAGCACCCTGAGTGCCAGCTCCCTGTGTCCCAGTTCCCTGTGTGTCCCAGCTCCCTGTGTCCAGCTCCTTGTATCCCAGCTCCCTGTGTATCCCAGCTCCCTCTATCCCAGCACCCTGTGTCCCGGCTCCCTGTATCCCAGCTCCCTGTATCCCAGCTCCCTGTGTATCCCAACTCCCTGTATCCCAGCTAGCTGTATCACAGCTCCCTGTGTCCCCGCTCCAAGTATTCCAACTCCCTGTGTCCCAGCTCCCTGTATCCCAGTTCCCTGTGTATCCGAGCTTCCTGTGTATCCCAGCTCCGTGTGTGTCCCAGCTCCCTGTGTATCCCAGCTCCCTGTGTATCCCAGCTCCCTGTATCCCAGCTCCCTGTGTACCCCAGCTTCCTGTATCCCAGCTTCCTGTATCCCAGCTCCCTGTGTATCCCAGCTCCCTGTGTCCCACCTCCCTGTATCCCAGCACCCTGTATCCCAGCTCCCTGTGTCCCAGCTCCCGGTGTATCCCAGCTCCCTGTGTATCCTAGCTCCCTGTGTCCCAGCACCCTGTGTATCCCAGATCCCTGTGTATCCCATCTCCCTGTATCCCAGCTCCCTGCGACCCAGCTCCCTGTATCCCAGCTCCCTGTGTATCCCAGCTCCCAATTGTATCTCAGCTCCCTGTATTCCAGCTCCCTGTGTATCCCAGCTCCCTGTATCCCAGCTAGCTGTATCCCAGCTCCCTGTGTCCCCGCTCCAAGTATTCCAACTCCCTGTGTCCCAGCTCCCTGTATCCCAGCTCCCTGTGTATCCCAGCTCCCAATTGTATCTCAGCTCCTTGTATCCCAGCTCCCTGTGTATCCCAGCTCCCTCTATCCCAGCACCCTGTGTCCCGGCTCCCTGTATCCCAGCTCCCTGTGTATCCCAGCTCCCTGTATCCGAGCTCCCTGTGTATCCGAGCTCCCTCTGTATCCCGGCTCCCTGTGTATCCCAGCTCCCTGTATCCCAGCTCCTGTACGTCTCGGCTCCCTGTGTCCCAGCTCCCCGTTTCCCAGCTCCCTGTGCATCCCAGCTCCCTTTGTCCCAGCTCCCTCTGTATCCCAACTCCCTGTGCATCCCCGCTCCCTGTGTCCCAGCTCCCTGTATCCCCGCTCCCTGTGTCCAAGCTCCCCCTGTCCTAGCTCCCTGTATCCCATCTCCCTGTGTATCCAAGCTCCCTGTATCCCAGCCCCCTGTGTCCCAGCTCCCTGTGTATCCCAGCTCCCTGTGTCCCAGCTCCCAAGTGTATCCAGCTCCCTGTATCCCAGCTCCCTGTGTCCCAGCTCCCTGTGTATCCCAGCTCCCTGTATCCCACCTCCCTGTGTATCCCAACGCCCTGTATTCCAGCTCCCTGTATCCCAGCTCCCTGTGTCCCAGCTCCCTGTTCGCCAGCTCCCTGTGTATCTCAGCTCCCTGTGTCCCAGCTCCCTGTGTATCCCAGCTCCCTGTATCCTAGCTCCCTGTGTATCCCAGCTCCCTGTGACCCAGCTCCCTGCACCCCAGCTCCCTGTCTATCCCCGCTCCCTGTGTATCCCAGCTCCCTGTATCCCAGCTCCCTGTGTATCCCAGCTCCCTGTGTCCCAGCTCCCGGTATCCCAGCTCCCTGTGTATCGCAGCTCGCTGTGTCCCAGCTCCCTGCATCCCAGCTCCCTGTATCCCAGCTCCCTGTATCCCAGTTCCCTATATCACAGCACCCTGTATCCCAGCTCCCTGTATCCCAGCTCCCTGTATCACAGCTCCTGGTATCCCAGCTCCCTGTGTCCCAGCACCCTGTATGTTCCATCTCCCTGTATCCCAGCTCCCTGTATCCCAGCCACCTCTATCCCACATCCCTGTGTCCCTGTTGCCTGCATCTCAGCTCCCTATATCCCAGCTCCCTGTACTCCAGCTCCCAGTATTCCAGCTCCAGGTATCCCAGCTCCCAGTATCCCAGCTCCCTGTGTATCCCAGCTCCCTGTGTCCCAGCTCCCTGTATCCCAGCTCCCTGTGTATCCCAGCTCCCTGTGTCCCAGCTCCCTGTTTATCCCAGCTCCCTGTATCCCAGCTCCCTGTGTCTTCCAGTTCCCTGTATCCCAGCTCCCTGTGTATCCCAGCTCCCTTTGTCCCAGCTCCCTCTGTATCCCAACTCCCTGTGTATCCCAGCTCCCTGTATCCCATCCCCCTGGTGTCCCAGCTCCCTGTGTATCCTAGCTCCCTGTATCTCAGCTCCCTGTATCCCAGCTCCCTGTGTATCCCAGCTCCCTGTGTCCCAGCTCCCGGTATCCCAGCTCCCTGTGTATCGCAGCTCGCTGTGTCCCAGCTCCCTGCATCCCAGCTCCCTGTATCCCAGCTCCCTGTATCCCAGTTCCCTATATCACAGCACCCTGTATCCCAGCTCCCTGTATCCCAGCTCCCTGTATCACAGCTCCTGGTATCCCAGCTCCCTGTGTCCCAGCACCCTGTATGTTCCATCTCCCTGTATCCCAGCTCCCTGTATCCCAGCCACCTCTATCCCACATCCCTGTGTCCCTGTTGCCTGCATCTCAGCTCCCTATATCCCAGCTCCCTGTACTCCAGCTCCCAGTATTCCAGCTCCAGGTATCCCAGCTCCCAGTATCCCAGCTCCCTGTGTATCCCAGCTCCCTGTGTCCCAGCTCCCTGTATCCCAGCTCCCTGTGTATCCCAGCTCCCTGTGTCCCAGCTCCCTGTTTATCCCAGCTCCCTGTATCCCAGCTCCCTGTGTCTTCCAGTTCCCTGTATCCTAGCTCCCTGTGTATCCCAGCTCCCTGTGTCCCAGCGCCCTGTGTCCCAGCTCCCTGTGTCCCAGCTCCCTGTACCCCAGCTCCCTGTCTATCCCCGCTCCCTGTATCCCAGCTCCCTGTATCCCAGATCCCTATGTCCCAGCTCCCTGCATCCCAGCTCCCTGCGTATCCCAGCTCCCTGTGTCCCAGCTCCCTGTATCCCAGCTCCCTGTGTATCTCAGTTCCCTGTGTACCCAGCTCCCTGCACCCCAGCTCCCTGTCTATCCCCGCTCCCTGTGTATCCCAGCTCCCTGTATCCCAGCTCCCTGTGTATCCCAGCTCCCTTTGTCCCAGCTCCCTCTGTATCCCAACTCCCTGTGTATCCCAGCTCCCTGTATCCCATCCCCCTGGTGTCCCAGCTCCCTGTGTATCCTAGCTCCCTGTATCTCAGCTCCCTGTATCCCATCTCCCTGTGTATCCAAGCTCCCTGTATCCCATCTCCCTGTATCCCAGTTCCCTGTGTCCCAGCTCCCTGTATCCCAGCCCCCTGTATCCCAGCCCCCTGTGTATCCCAGCTCCCTGTGTCCCAGCTCCATGTATCCCAGCTCCCTGTATCCCAGGTCTCTGTGTATCCCAGCTCCCTGTATCCCACCTCCCTGTGTATCCCAGCTCCCTGTGTCTCAGCTCCCTGTGTATCCCAGCTCCCTGTATCCCAGCTTCCTGTGTATTCCAGTTCCCTGTATCCCAGTTCCCTGTGTATCCCAGCTCACTGTATCCCCGCTCCCTGTATCCCAACTCACTGTATCCCAGCCCCCTGTGTATCCCAGCTCCCTGTGTCCCAGCTCCCTGTGTCCCACCTCCCTGCGTCCCATCCCCCTGTATTCCAGCTCCCTGTATCCCAGCTCCCTGTGTATCCCAGCTCCCTGTGTCCCAGCTCCCTGTGTCGTAGCTCCCTGTGTATCCCAGCTCCCTGTCTATCCCAGCTCCCTGTGTATCCCAGCTCCCTGCGTCCCACCTCCCTGCGTCCCATCCCCCTGTATTCCAGCTCCCTGTGTGTCCCAGCTCCCTGTGTCCCAGCCCCGTGTATCCCAGCTCTCTGTGTATCCCAGCTCCCAGGGTCCCAGCTCCCTATGTATCCCAGCTCCCTGTGTCCCAGCTCCCTGTGTATCCCAGCTCCATGTATCCCAGCTCCGTATATCCCAGCTCTCTGTGTGTTCCAGCTCCCTCTATCCCAGCTCCCTGTGTATCCCAGCTCCCTCTGTCCCAGCTCCCTGTGTCGTAGCTCCCTGTGTATCCCAGCTCCCTGTGTATCCCAGCTCCCTGTGTCCCAGCTCCCTGTATCCCAGCTCGCTGTGTCCCAGCTCCCTGTGTCCCAGCTCCCTGTATCCCAGCTCCCTGTAGCCCCGCTCCCTGTGTATCCCAGCTCCCTCTGTCCCAGCTCCCTGCATCCCAGCTCCCTGTGTCCCAGCTCCCTGTCTATCCCACCTCCCTGTGTCCCAGCTCCCTGTATCCCAGCACCCTGAGTGCCAGCTCCCTGTGTCCCAGTTCCCTGTGTGTCCCAGCTCCCTGTGTCCAGCTCCTTGTATCCCAGCTCCCTGTGTATCCCAGCTCCCTCTATCCCAGCACCCTGTGTCCCGGCTCCCTGTATCCCAGCTCCCTGTATCCCAGCTCCCTGTGTATCCCAACTCCCTGTATCCCAGCTAGCTGTATCACAGCTCCCTGTGTCCCCGCTCCAAGTATTCCAACTCCCTGTGTCCCAGCTCCCTGTATCCCAGTTCCCTGTGTATCCGAGCTTCCTGTGTATCCCAGCTCCGTGTGTGTCCCAGCTCCCTGTGTATCCCAGCTCCCTGTGTATCCCAGCTCCCTGTATCCCAGCTCCCTGTGTACCCCAGCTTCCTGTATCCCAGCTTCCTGTATCCCAGCTCCCTGTGTATCCCAGCTCCCTGTGTCCCACCTCCCTGTATCCCAGCACCCTGTATCCCAGCTCCCTGTGTCCCAGCTCCCGGTGTATCCCAGCTCCCTGTGTATCCTAGCTCCCTGTGTCCCAGCACCCTGTGTATCCCAGATCCCTGTGTATCCCATCTCCCTGTATCCCAGCTCCCTGCGACCCAGCTCCCTGTATCCCAGCTCCCTGTGTATCCCAGCTCCCAATTGTATCTCAGCTCCCTGTATTCCAGCTCCCTGTGTATCCCAGCTCCCTGTATCCCAGCTAGCTGTATCCCAGCTCCCTGTGTCCCCGCTCCAAGTATTCCAACTCCCTGTGTCCCAGCTCCCTGTATCCCAGCTCCCTGTGTATCCCAGCTCCCAATTGTATCTCAGCTCCTTGTATCCCAGCTCCCTGTGTATCCCAGCTCCCTCTATCCCAGCACCCTGTGTCCCGGCTCCCTGTCTCCCAGCTCCCTGTGTATCCCAGCTCCCTGTATCCGAGCTCCCTGTGTATCCGAGCTCCCTCTGTATCCCGGCTCCCTGTGTATCCCAGCTCCCTGTATCCCAGCTCCTGTACGTCTCGGCTCCCTGTGTCCCAGCTCCCCGTTTCCCAGCTCCCTGTGCATCCCAGCTCCCTTTGTCCCAGCTCCCTCTGTATCCCAACTCCCTGTGCATCCCCGCTCCCTGTGTCCCAGCTCCCTGTATCCCCGCTCCCTGTGTCCAAGCTCCCCCTGTCCTAGCTCCCTGTATCCCATCTCCCTGTGTATCCAAGCTCCCTGTATCCCAGCCCCCTGTGTCCCAGCTCCCTGTGTATCCCAGCTCCCTGTGTCCCAGCTCCCAAGTGTATCCAGCTCCCTGTATCCCAGCTCCCTGTGTCCCAGCTCCCTGTGTATCCCAGCTCCCTGTATCCCACCTCCCTGTGTATCCCAACGCCCTGTATTCCAGCTCCCTGTATCCCAGCTCCCTGTGTCCCAGCTCCCTGTTCGCCAGCTCCCTGTGTATCTCAGCTCCCTGTGTCCCAGCTCCCTGTGTATCCCAGCTCCCTGTATCCTAGCTCCCTGTGTATCCCAGCTCCCTGTGACCCAGCTCCCTGCACCCCAGCTCCCTGTCTATCCCCGCTCCCTGTGTATCCCAGCTCCCTGTATCCCAGCTCCCTGTGTATCCCAGCTCCCTGTGTCCCAGCTCCCGGTATCCCAGCTCCCTGTGTATCGCAGCTCGCTGTGTCCCAGCTCCCTGCATCCCAGCTCCCTGTATCCCAGCTCCCTGTATCCCAGTTCCCTATATCACAGCACCCTGTATCCCAGCTCCCTGTATCCCAGCTCCCTGTATCACAGCTCCTGGTATCCCAGCTCCCTGTGTCCCAGCACCCTGTATGTTCCATCTCCCTGTATCCCAGCTCCCTGTATCCCAGCCACCTCTATCCCACATCCCTGTGTCCCTGTTGCCTGCATCTCAGCTCCCTATATCCCAGCTCCCTGTACTCCAGCTCCCAGTATTCCAGCTCCAGGTATCCCAGCTCCCAGTATCCCAGCTCCCTGTGTATCCCAGCTCCCTGTGTCCCAGCTCCCTGTATCCCAGCTCCCTGTGTATCCCAGCTCCCTGTGTCCCAGCTCCCTGTTTATCCCAGCTCCCTGTATCCCAGCTCCCTGTGTCTTCCAGTTCCCTGTATCCCAGCTCCCTGTGTATCCCAGCTCCCTTTGTCCCAGCTCCCTCTGTATCCCAACTCCCTGTGTATCCCAGCTCCCTGTATCCCATCCCCCTGGTGTCCCAGCTCCCTGTGTATCCTAGCTCCCTGTATCTCAGCTCCCTGTATCCCAGCTCCCTGTGTATCCCAGCTCCCTGTGTCCCAGCTCCCGGTATCCCAGCTCCCTGTGTATCGCAGCTCGCTGTGTCCCAGCTCCCTGCATCCCAGCTCCCTGTATCCCAGCTCCCTGTATCCCAGTTCCCTATATCACAGCACCCTGTATCCCAGCTCCCTGTATCCCAGCTCCCTGTATCACAGCTCCTGGTATCCCAGCTCCCTGTGTCCCAGCACCCTGTATGTTCCATCTCCCTGTATCCCAGCTCCCTGTATCCCAGCCACCTCTATCCCACATCCCTGTGTCCCTGTTGCCTGCATCTCAGCTCCCTATATCCCAGCTCCCTGTACTCCAGCTCCCAGTATTCCAGCTCCAGGTATCCCAGCTCCCAGTATCCCAGCTCCCTGTGTATCCCAGCTCCCTGTGTCCCAGCTCCCTGTATCCCAGCTCCCTGTGTATCCCAGCTCCCTGTGTCCCAGCTCCCTGTTTATCCCAGCTCCCTGTATCCCAGCTCCCTGTGTCTTCCAGTTCCCTGTATCCTAGCTCCCTGTGTATCCCAGCTCCCTGTGTCCCAGCTCCCTGTATCCCAGCTCCCTGTGTCCCAGCTCCCTGTACCCCAGCTCCCTGTCTATCCCCGCTCCCTGTATCCCAGCTCCCTGTATCCCAGATCCCTATGTCCCAGCTCCCTGCATCCCAGCTCCCTGCGTATCCCAGCTCCCTGTGTCCCAGCTCCCTGTATCCCAGCTCCCTGTGTATCTCAGTTCCCTGTGTACCCAGCTCCCTGCACCCCAGCTCCCTGTCTATCCCCGCTCCCTGTGTATCCCAGCTCCCTGTATCCCAGCTCCCTGTGTATCCCAGCTCCCTTTGTCCCAGCTCCCTCTGTATCCCAACTCCCTGTGTATCCCAGCTCCCTGTATCCCATCCCCCTGGTGTCCCAGCTCCCTGTGTATCCTAGCTCCCTGTATCTCAGCTCCCTGTATCCCATCTCCCTGTGTATCCAAGCTCCCTGTATCCCATCTCCCTGTATCCCAGTTCCCTGTGTCCCAGCTCCCTGTATCCCAGCCCCCTGTATCCCAGCCCCCTGTGTATCCCAGCTCCCTGTGTCCCAGCTCCATGTATCCCAGCTCCCTGTATCCCAGGTCTCTGTGTATCCCAGCTCCCTGTATCCCACCTCCCTGTGTATCCCAGCTCCCTGTGTCTCAGCTCCCTGTGTATCCCAGCTCCCTGTATCCCAGCTTCCTGTGTATTCCAGTTCCCTGTATCCCAGTTCCCTGTGTATCCCAGCTCACTGTATCCCCGCTCCCTGTATCCCAACTCACTGTATCCCAGCCCCCTGTGTATCCCAGCTCCCTGTGTCCCAGCTCCCTGTGTCCCACCTCCCTGCGTCCCATCCCCCTGTATTCCAGCTCCCTGTATCCCAGCTCCCTGTGTATCCCAGCTCCCTGTGTCCCAGCTCCCTGTGTCGTAGCTCCCTGTGTATCCCAGCTCCCTGTCTATCCCAGCTCCCTGTGTATCCCAGCTCCCTGCGTCCCACCTCCCTGCGTCCCATCCCCCTGTATTCCAGCTCCCTGTGTGTCCCAGCTCCCTGTGTCCCAGCCCCGTGTATCCCAGCTCTCTGTGTATCCCAGCTCCCAGGGTCCCAGCTCCCTATGTATCCCAGCTCCCTGTGTCCCAGCTCCCTGTGTATCCCAGCTCCATGTATCCCAGCTCCGTATATCCCAGCTCTCTGTGTGTTCCAGCTCCCTCTATCCCAGCTCCCTGTGTATCCCAGCTCCCTCTGTCCCAGCTCCCTGTGTCGTAGCTCCCTGTGTATCCCAGCTCCCTGTGTATCCCAGCTCCCTGTGTCCCAGCTCCCTGTATCCCAGCTCGCTGTGTCCCAGCTCCCTGTGTCCCAGCTCCCTGTATCCCAGCTCCCTGTAGCCCCGCTCCCTGTGTATCCCAGCTCCCTCTGTCCCAGCTCCCTGCATCCCAGCTCCCTGTGTCCCAGCTCCCTGTCTATCCCACCTCCCTGTGTCCCAGCTCCCTGTATCCCAGCACCCTGAGTGCCAGCTCCCTGTGTCCCAGTTCCCTGTGTGTCCCAGCTCCCTGTGTCCAGCTCCTTGTATCCCAGCTCCCTGTGTATCCCAGCTCCCTCTATCCCAGCACCCTGTGTCCCGGCTCCCTGTATCCCAGCTCCCTGTATCCCAGCTCCCTGTGTATCCCAACTCCCTGTATCCCAGCTAGCTGTATCACAGCTCCCTGTGTCCCCGCTCCAAGTATTCCAACTCCCTGTGTCCCAGCTCCCTGTATCCCAGTTCCCTGTGTATCCGAGCTTCCTGTGTATCCCAGCTCCGTGTGTGTCCCAGCTCCCTGTGTATCCCAGCTCCCTGTGTATCCCAGCTCCCTGTATCCCAGCTCCCTGTGTACCCCAGCTTCCTGTATCCCAGCTTCCTGTATCCCAGCTCCCTGTGTATCCCAGCTCCCTGTGTCCCACCTCCCTGTATCCCAGCACCCTGTATCCCAGCTCCCTGTGTCCCAGCTCCCGGTGTATCCCAGCTCCCTGTGTATCCTAGCTCCCTGTGTCCCAGCACCCTGTGTATCCCAGATCCCTGTGTATCCCATCTCCCTGTATCCCAGCTCCCTGCGACCCAGCTCCCTGTATCCCAGCTCCCTGTGTATCCCAGCTCCCAATTGTATCTCAGCTCCCTGTATTCCAGCTCCCTGTGTATCCCAGCTCCCTGTATCCCAGCTAGCTGTATCCCAGCTCCCTGTGTCCCCGCTCCAAGTATTCCAACTCCCTGTGTCCCAGCTCCCTGTATCCCAGCTCCCTGTGTATCCCAGCTCCCAATTGTATCTCAGCTCCTTGTATCCCAGCTCCCTGTGTATCCCAGCTCCCTCTATCCCAGCACCCTGTGTCCCGGCTCCCTGTATCCCAGCTCCCTGTGTATCCCAGCTCCCTGTATCCGAGCTCCCTGTGTATCCGAGCTCCCTCTGTATCCCGGCTCCCTGTGTATCCCAGCTCCCTGTATCCCAGCTCCTGTACGTCTCGGCTCCCTGTGTCCCAGCTCCCCGTTTCCCAGCTCCCTGTGCATCCCAGCTCCCTTTGTCCCAGCTCCCTCTGTATCCCAACTCCCTGTGCATCCCCGCTCCCTGTGTCCCAGCTCCCTGTATCCCCGCTCCCTGTGTCCAAGCTCCCCCTGTCCTAGCTCCCTGTATCCCATCTCCCTGTGTATCCAAGCTCCCTGTATCCCAGCCCCCTGTGTCCCAGCTCCCTGTGTATCCCAGCTCCCTGTGTCCCAGCTCCCAAGTGTATCCAGCTCCCTGTATCCCAGCTCCCTGTGTCCCAGCTCCCTGTGTATCCCAGCTCCCTGTATCCCACCTCCCTGTGTATCCCAACGCCCTGTATTCCAGCTCCCTGTATCCCAGCTCCCTGTGTCCCAGCTCCCTGTTCGCCAGCTCCCTGTGTATCTCAGCTCCCTGTGTCCCAGCTCCCTGTGTATCCCAGCTCCCTGTATCCTAGCTCCCTGTGTATCCCAGCTCCCTGTGACCCAGCTCCCTGCACCCCAGCTCCCTGTCTATCCCCGCTCCCTGTGTATCCCAGCTCCCTGTATCCCAGCTCCCTGTGTATCCCAGCTCCCTGTGTCCCAGCTCCCGGTATCCCAGCTCCCTGTGTATCGCAGCTCGCTGTGTCCCAGCTCCCTGCATCCCAGCTCCCTGTATCCCAGCTCCCTGTATCCCAGTTCCCTATATCACAGCACCCTGTATCCCAGCTCCCTGTATCCCAGCTCCCTGTATCACAGCTCCTGGTATCCCAGCTCCCTGTGTCCCAGCACCCTGTATGTTCCATCTCCCTGTATCCCAGCTCCCTGTATCCCAGCCACCTCTATCCCACATCCCTGTGTCCCTGTTGCCTGCATCTCAGCTCCCTATATCCCAGCTCCCTGTACTCCAGCTCCCAGTATTCCAGCTCCAGGTATCCCAGCTCCCAGTATCCCAGCTCCCTGTGTATCCCAGCTCCCTGTGTCCCAGCTCCCTGTATCCCAGCTCCCTGTGTATCCCAGCTCCCTGTGTCCCAGCTCCCTGTTTATCCCAGCTCCCTGTATCCCAGCTCCCTGTGTCTTCCAGTTCCCTGTATCCTAGCTCCCTGTGTATCCCAGCTCCCTGTGTCCCAGCGCCCTGTATCCCAGCTCCCTGTGTCCCAGCTCCCTGTACCCCAGCTCCCTGTCTATCCCCGCTCCCTGTATCCCAGCTCCCTGTATCCCAGATCCCTATGTCCCAGCTCCCTGCATCCCAGCTCCCTGCGTATCCCAGCTCCCTGTGTCCCAGCTCCCTGTATCCCAGCTCCCTGTGTATCTCAGTTCCCTGTGTACCCAGCTCCCTGCACCCCAGCTCCCTGTCTATCCCCGCTCCCTGTGTATCCCAGCTCCCTGTATCCCAGCTCCCTGTGTATCCCAGCTCCCTTTGTCCCAGCTCCCTCTGTATCCCAACTCCCTGTGTATCCCAGCTCCCTGTATCCCATCCCCCTGGTGTCCCAGCTCCCTGTGTATCCTAGCTCCCTGTATCTCAGCTCCCTGTATCCCATCTCCCTGTGTATCCAAGCTCCCTGTATCCCATCTCCCTGTATCCCAGTTCCCTGTGTCCCAGCTCCCTGTATCCCAGCCTCCTGTATCCCAGCCCCCTGTGTATCCCAGCTCCCTGTGTCCCAGCTCCATGTATCCCAGCTCCCTGTATCCCAGGTCTCTGTGTATCCCAGCTCCCTGTATCCCACCTCCCTGTGTATCCCAGCTCCCTGTGTCTCAGCTCCCTGTGTATCCCAGCTCCCTGTATCCCAGCTTCCTGTGTATTCCAGTTCCCTGTATCCCAGTTCCCTGTGTATCCCAGCTCACTGTATCCCCGCTCCCTGTATCCCAACTCACTGTATCCCAGCCCTCTGTGTATCCCAGCTCCCTGTGTCCCAGCTCCCTGTGTCCCAGCTCCCTGTGTATCCCAGCTCCCTGTATCCTAGCTCCCTGTGTCCCAGCTCCCTGTGTATCCCAGCTCCCTGTATCCTAGCTTCCTGTGTATTCCAGTTCCCTGTATCCCAGTTCCCTGTGTATCCCAGCTCACTGTATCCCCGCTCCCTGTATCCCAACTCACTGTATCCCAGCCCCCTGTGTATCCCAGCTCCCTGTGTCCCAGCTCCCTGTGTCCCAGCTCCCTGTGTATCCCATTTCCCTGTATCCCACCTCCCTGTGTATCCCAGCTCCCTGTGTCTCAGCTCCCTGTGTATCCCAGCTCCCTGTATCCCAGCTTCCTGTGTATTCCAGTTCCCTGTATCCCAGTTCCCTGTGTATCCCAGCTCACTGTATCCCCGCTCCCTGTATCCCAACTCACTGTATCCCAGCCCCCTGTGTATCCCAGCTCCCTGTGTCCCAGCTCCCTGTGTCCCAGCTCCCTGTGTATCCCACCTCCCTGCGTCCCATCCCCCTGTATTCCAGCTCCCTGTATCCCAGCTCCCTGTGTATCCCAGCTCCCTGTGTCCCAGCTCCCTGTGTCGTAGCTCCCTGTGTATCCCAGCTCCCTGTCTATCCCAGCTCCCTGTGTATCCCAGCTCCCTGCGTCCCACCTCCCTGCGTCCCATCCCCCTGTATTCCAGCTCCCTGTATCCCAGCTCCCTGTGTATCCCAGCTCCCTGTGTCTCAGCTCCCTGTATCCCAGCTCCCTGTGTATCCCAGCTCCCTGTATCCCAGCTCCCTGTATCCCAGCTCCTTGTGTATCCCAGCTCGCTGTGTCCGAGCTCCCTGTATCCCAGCCCCCTGTATCCAGCTCCCCGTGTACCCCCACTCCCTGTGTATCCCAGCTCCCTCTGTCCAAGCTCCCTGTATCCCAGTTCCCTGTATCCCAGCTCCCTGTGTCCCAGCTCCCTGTGTCCCAACTCCCTGTATCCCAGCTCCCTGTGTCCCAGCTCCCTGTGTGTCCCAGCTCCCTGTGTCCCAGCCCCGTGTATCCCAGCTCTCTGTGTATCCCAGCTCCCAGGGTCCCAGCTCCCTATGTATCCCAGCTCCCTGTGTCCCAGCTCCCTGTGTATCCCAGCTCCATGTATCCCAGCTCCGTATATCCCAGCTCTCTGTGTGTTCCAGCTCCCTCTATCCCAGCTCCCTGTGTATCCCAGCTCCCTCTGTCCCAGCTCCCTGTGTCGTAGCTCCCTGTGTATCCCAGCTCCCTGTGTATCCCAGCTCCCTGTGTCCCAGCTCCCTGTATCCCAGCTCGCTGTGTCCCAGCTCCCTGTGTCCCAGCTCCCTGTATCCCAGCTCCCTGTAGCCCCGCTCCCTGTGTATCCCAGCTCCCTCTGTCCCAGCTCCCTGCATCCCAGCTCCCTGTGTCCCAGCTCCCTGTCTATCCCACCTCCCTGTGTCCCAGCTCCCTGTATCCCAGCACCCTGAGTGCCAGCTCCCTGTGTCCCAGTTCCCTGTGTGTCCCAGCTCCCTGTGTCCAGCTCCTTGTATCCCAGCTCCCTGTGTATCCCAGCTCCCTGTGTCCCAGCTGCCTGTATCCCAGCTCCCTGTGTATCCCAGCTCCCTGTATCCCAGCTCCCTGTATCCCAGCTCACTGTGTATCCTAGCTCCCTGTGTATCCCAGCTCCCTGTATCCCAGCTCCCTGTATCCGAGCTCCCTGTGTCCCAGCTCCCAGTGTATCCCAGCTCCCTGTATCCCAGCTCCCTGTATCCCAGCTCCCTGTAGCCCAGCTCCTTGTGTATCCCAGCTCACTGTGTCCGAGCTCCCTGTATCCCAGCCCACTGTATCCAGCTCCCCGTGTACCCCCGCTCCCTGTGTACCCCAGCTCCCTCTGTCCCAGCACCCTGTATCCCAGCTCCCTGTGAACCAGCTCCCTGTGTGTCCCAGCTCCCTGTGTCCCAGCTCACTGTGTCCCAGGTCCCTGCCACCCAGCTCCCTGTGTCCCAGCTCCCTGTATCTCAGCTCCCACTGTCCCAGCTCCCTGTATCCCAGCTCCCTGTGTCCCAGCTCCCTGTATCCCAGCTCCCTGTGTCCCAGATCCCTGTATCCCAGCTCCCTGTATCCCAGCCACCTGTGTCCCAGCTCCCTGTATCCCAGATCCCTGTATCCCAGCTCCCTGTGTATCCCAGCTCCCTGTGTCCCAGGTCCCTGTATCCCAGCTCCCTGTATTCCAGCTCCCTGTGTCCCATCTCCCTGCATCCCAGCTCCCTGTGTCCCAGGTCCCTGTAACCCAGCTCCCTGTATCCCAGCTCCCTGTGTCCCAGCTCCCTGTATCTCAGCTCCCTGTGTCCCAGCTCCCTGTATCCCAACTGTCTGTGTATCCCAGCTCCCTGTATCCCAGCTCCCTGTATCCCAGCTCCCTGTATCCCAGTTCACTGTAGCCCAGCTCCCTGTGTAGGCCCGCTCCCTGTGTATCCCAGCTCCCTCTGTCCCAGCTCCCTGTATCTAAGCTCCCTGTAACCCAGCTCCCTGTGTGTCCCAGCTCCCTGTGACCCATCTCCCTGTATCCCAGCTCCCTGTGTCCCAACTCCCTGTATCCCAGATCCCTGTGTTCCAGCTCCCTGTGTATCCCAGCTCCCTGTATCCCAGCTCGCTGTGTATCCCAGCTCCCTGTGTCCCAGCTCCCTGTACCCCAGCTCCCTGTCTATCCCCGCTCCCTGTATCCCAGCTCCCTGTATCCCAGATCCCTATGTCCCAGCTCCCTGTATCCCAGCTCCCTGTGTATCCCAGCTCCCTGTGTCCCAGCTCCCTGTATCCCAGCTCCCTGTGTATCTCAGTTCCCTGTGTATCCCAGCTCCCTGCACCCCAGCTCCCTGTCTATCCCCGCTCCCTGTGTATCCCAGCTCCCTGTATCCCAGCTCCCTGTGTATCCCAGCTCCCTTTGTCCCAGCTCCCTCTGCATCCCAACTCCCTGTGTATCCCAGCTCCCTGTATCCCATCCCCCTGGTGTCCCAGCTCCCTGTGTATCCTAGCTCCCTGTATCCCAGCTCCCTGTATCCCATCTCCCTGTGTATCCAAGCTCCCTGTCTCCCATCTCCCTGTATCCCAGTTCCCTGTGTCCCAGCTCCCTGTATCCCAGCCCCCTGTGTCCCAGCTCCCTGTGTATCCCAGCTCCCTGTGTCCCAGCTCCCTGTATCCCAGCTCCCTGTATCCCAGGTCTCTGTGTATCCCAGCTCCCTGTATCCCACCTCCCTGTGTATCCCAGCTCCCTGTGTCTCAGCTCCCTGTGTATCCCAGCTCCCTGTATCCCAGCTTCCTGTGTATTCCAGTTCCCTGTATCCTGGCTCTCTATGTATCCCAGCTCCGTGTATCCCAGCTCCCTGTATCCCAGCTCCCTGTGCCCCAGTTCCCTGTGTATCCCAGCTCCCTGTCTATCCCCGCTCCCTGTATCCCAGCTCCCTGTATCCCAGATCCCTGTGTCCCAGCTCCATGTGTATCCCAGCTCTCTGTGTATCCCAGCTCCCTGTGTCCCAGCTCCCAAGTGTATCCAGCTCCCTGTATCCCAGCTCCCTGTGTCCCAGCTCCCTGTGTATCCCAGCTCCCTGTATCCCAGCTCCCTGTATTCCACCTCCCTGTGTATCCCAACGCCCTGTATTCCAGCTCCCTGTATCCCAGCTCCCAGTGTCCCAGCTCCCTGTTCGCCAGCTCCCTGTGTATCTCAGCTCGCTGTGTCCCAACTCCCTGTGTATCCCAGCTCCCTGTGTATCTCAGCTCGCTGTGTCCCAACTCCCTGTGTATCCCAGCTCCCTCTATTCCAGCTCCCTGTGTATCCCAGCTCCCTGTATCCCAGCTAGCTGTATCCCAGCTCCCTGTGTCCCCGCTCCAAGTATTCCAACTCCCTGTGTCCCAGCTCCCTGTGTCCCTGCTCCCTGTGTATCCCAGCTCCCTGTTTACCAGCTCCCTGTGTATTCCAGTTCCCTGTATCCTAGCTCCCTGTGTATACCAGCTCCCTGTATCCCAGCTCCCTGTGTCCCAGCTCCCTGTATCCCAGCTCCCTGTATCCCAGCTCCCTGTGTCTTCCAGTTCCCTGTATCCTAGCTCCCTGTGAATCCCAGCTCCCTGTGTCCCAGCTCCCTGTATTCCTGTTCCCTGTGTCCCAGCTCCCTGTAACCCAGCTCCCTGTATCACAGATCCCTATGTCCCAGCTCCCTGTATCCCAGCTCCCTGTGTATCTCAGTTCCCTGTGTATCCCAGCTCCCTGTGTGCCAGCTCCCTGTATCACAGCACCCTGTATCCCAGCTCCCAGTACCCCAGCACCCTGTGTCCCAGCTCCCTGTGTATCCCAGCTCGCTGTGCATCCCAGCTCCCTGTATCCCAGCTCCCTGTGTATCCCAACTCCCTGTATCCCAGCTAGCTGTATCACAGCTCCCTGTGTCCCCGCTCCAAGTATTCCAACTCCCTGTGTCCCAGCTCCCTGTATCCCAGTTCCCTGTGTATCCGAGCTTCCTGTGTATCCCAGCTCCGTGTGTGTCCCAGCTCCCTGTGTATCCCAGCTCCCTGTGTATCCCAGCTCCCTGTATCCCAGCTCCCTGTGTACCCCAGCTTCCTGTATCCCAGCTTCCTGTATCCCAGCTCCCTGTGTATCCCAGCTCCCTGTGTCCCACCTCCCTGTATCCCAGCACCCTGTATCCCAGCTCCCTGTGTCCCAGCTCCCGGTGTATCCCAGCTCCCTGTGTATCCTAGCTCCCTGTGTCCCAGCACCCTGTGTATCCCAGATCCCTGTGTATCCCATCTCCCTGTATCCCAGCTCCCTGCGACCCAGCTCCCTGTATCCCAGCTCCCTGTGTATCCCAGCTCCCAATTGTATCTCAGCTCCCTGTATTCCAGCTCCCTGTGTATCCCAGCTCCCTCTATCCCAGCACCCTTTGTCCCGGCTCCCTGTATCCCAGCTCCCTGTGTATCCCAGCTCCCTGTATCCCAGCTAGCTGTATCCCAGCTCCCTGTGTCCCCGCTCCAAGTATTCCAACTCCCTGTGTCCCAGCTCCCTGTATCCCAGCTCCCTGTGTATCCCAGCTCCCAATTGTATCTCAGCTCCTTGTATCCCAGCTCCCTGTGTATCCCAGCTCCCTCTATCCCAGCACCCTGTGTCCCGGCTCCCTGTATCCCAGCTCCCTGTGTATCCCAGCTCCCTGTATCCGAGCTCCCTGTGTATCCGAGCTCCCTGTGTATCCCGGCTCCCTGTGTATCCCAGCTCCCTGTATCCCAGCTCCCCGTTTCCCAGCTCCCTGTGCATCCCAGCTCCCTTTGTCCCAGCTCCCTCTGTATCCCAACTCCCTGTGCATCCCCGCTCCCTGTGTCCCAGCTCCCTGTATCCCCGCTCCCTGTGTCCAAGCTCCCCCTGTCCTAGCTCCCTGTATCCCATCTCCCTGTGTATCCAAGCTCCCTGTATCCCAGCCCCCTGTGTCCCAGCTCCCTGTGTATCCCAGCTCCCTGTGTCCCAGCTCCCAAGTGTATCCAGCTCCCTGTATCCCAGCTCCCTGTGTCCCAGCTCCCTGTGTATCCCAGCTCCCTGTATCCCACCTCCCTGTGTATCCCAACGCCCTGTATTCCAGCTCCCTGTATCCCAGCTCCCTGTGTCCCAGCTCCCTGTTCGCCAGCTCCCTGTGTATCTCAGCTCCCTGTGTCCCAGCTCCCTGTGTATCCCAGCTCCCTGTATCCTAGCTCCCTGTGTATCCCAGCTCCCTGTGACCCAGCTCCCTGCACCCCAGCTCCCTGTCTATCCCCGCTCCCTGTGTATCCCAGCTCCCTGTATCCCAGCTCCCTGTGTATCCCAGCTCCCTGTGTCCCAGCTCCCGGTATCCCAGCTCCCTGTGTATCGCAGCTCGCTGTGTCCCAGCTCCCTGCATCCCAGCTCCCTGTATCCCAGCTCCCTGTATCCCAGTTCCCTATATCACAGCACCCTGTATCCCAGCTCCCTGTATCCCAGCTCCCTGTATCACAGCTCCTGGTATCCCAGCTCCCTGTGTCCCAGCACCCTGTATGTTCCATCTCCCTGTATCCCAGCTCCCTGTATCCCAGCCACCTCTATCCCACATCCCTGTGTCCCTGTTGCCTGCATCTCAGCTCCCTATATCCCAGCTCCCTGTACTCCAGCTCCCAGTATTCCAGCTCCAGGTATCCCAGCTCCCAGTATCCCAGCTCCCTGTGTATCCCAGCTCCCTGTGTCCCAGCTCCCTGTATCCCAGCTCCCTGTGTATCCCAGCTCCCTGTGTCCCAGCTCCCTGTTTATCCCAGCTCCCTGTATCCCAGCTCCCTGTGTCTTCCAGTTCCCTGTATCCTAGCTCCCTGTGTATCCCAGCTCCCTGTGTCCCAGCGCCCTGTATCCCAGCTCCCTGTGTCCCAGCTCCCTGTACCCCAGCTCCCTGTCTATCCCCGCTCCCTGTATCCCAGCTCCCTGTATCCCAGATCCCTATGTCCCAGCTCCCTGCATCCCAGCTCCCTGCATATCCCAGCTCCCTGTGTCCCAGCTCCCTGTATCCCAGCTCCCTGTGTATCTCAGTTCCCTGTGTACCCAGCTCCCTGCACCCCAGCTCCCTGTCTATCCCCGCTCCCTGTGTATCCCAGCTCCCTGTATCCCAGCTCCCTGTGTATCCCAGCTCCCTTTGTCCCAGCTCCCTCTGTATCCCAACTCCCTGTGTATCCCAGCTCCCTGTATCCCATCCCCCTGGTGTCCCAGCTCCCTGTGTATCCTAGCTCCCTGTATCTCAGCTCCCTGTATCCCATCTCCCTGTGTATCCAAGCTCCCTGTATCCCATCTCCCTGTATCCCAGTTCCCTGTGTCCCAGCTCCCTGTATCCCAGCCTCCTGTATCCCAGCCCCCTGTGTATCCCAGCTCCCTGTGTCCCAGCTCCATGTATCCCAGCTCCCTGTATCCCAGGTCTCTGTGTATCCCAGCTCCCTGTATCCCACCTCCCTGTGTATCCCAGCTCCCTGTGTCTCAGCTCCCTGTGTATCCCAGCTCCCTGTATCCCAGCTTCCTGTGTATTCCAGTTCCCTGTATCCCAGTTCCCTGTGTATCCCAGCTCACTGTATCCCCGCTCCCTGTATCCCAACTCACTGTATCCCAGCCCTCTGTGTATCCCAGCTCCCTGTGTCCCAGCTCCCTGTGTCCCAGCTCCCTGTGTATCCCAGCTCCCTGTATCCTAGCTCCCTGTGTCCCAGCTCCCTGTGTATCCCAGCTCCCTGTATCCTAGCTTCCTGTGTATTCCAGTTCCCTGTATCCCAGTTCCCTGTGTATCCCAGCTCACTGTATCCCCGCTCCCTGTATCCCAACTCACTGTATCCCAGCCCCCTGTGTATCCCAGCTCCCTGTGTCCCAGCTCCCTGTGTCCCAGCTCCCTGTGTATCCCATTTCCCTGTATCCCACCTCCCTGTGTATCCCAGCTCCCTGTGTCTCAGCTCCCTGTGTATCCCAGCTCCCTGTATCCCAGCTTCCTGTGTATTCCAGTTCCCTGTATCCCAGTTCCCTGTGTATCCCAGCTCACTGTATCCCCGCTCCCTGTATCCCAACTCACTGTATCCCAGCCCCCTGTGTATCCCAGCTCCCTGTGTCCCAGCTCCCTGTGTCCCAGCTCCCTGTGTATCCCAGCTCCCTGTATCCTAGCTCCCTGTGTCCCAGCTCCCTGTGTATCCCAGCTCCCTGTATCCCAGCTTCCTGTGTATTCCAGTTCCCTGTATCCCAGTTCCCTGTGTATCCCAGCTCACTGTATCCCCGCTCCCTGTATCCCAACTCACTGTATCCCAGCCCCCTGTGTATCCCAGCTCCCTGTGTCCCAGCTCCCTGTGTCCCAGCTCCCTGTGTATCCCAGCTCCCTGTATCCTAGCTCCCTGTGTATCCCAGCTCCCTGTGACCCAGCTCCCTGCACCCCAGCTCCCTGTCTATCCCCGCTCCCTGTGTATCCCAGCTCCCTGTATCCAGCTCCCTGTGTATCCCAGCTCCCTGTGTCCCAGCTCCCGGTATCCCAGCTCCCTGTGTATCGCAGCTCGCTGTGTCCCAGCTCCCTGCATCCCAGCTCCCTGTATCCCAGCTCCCTGTATCCCAGTTCCCTATATCACAGCACCCTGTATCCCAGCTCCCTGTATCCCAGCTCCCTGTATCACAGCTCCTGGTATCCCAGCTCCCTGTGTCCCAGCACCCTGTATGTTCCATCTCCCTGCATCCCAGCTCCCTGCGTATCCCAGCTCCCTGTGTCCCAGCTCCCTGTATCCCAGCTCCCTGTGTATCTCAGTTCCCTGTGTATCCCAGCTCCCTGCACCCCAGCTCCCTGTCTATCCCCGCTCCCTGTGTATCCCAGCTCCCTGTATCCCAGCTCCCTGTGTATCCCAGCTCCCTTTGTCCCAGCTCCCTCTGTATCCCAACTCCCTGTGTATCCCAGCTCCCTGTATCCCATCCCCCTGGTGTCCCAGCTCCCTGTGTATCCTAGCTCCCTGTATCTCAGCTCCCTGTATCCCATCTCCCTGTGTATCCAAGCTCCCTGTATCCCATCTCCCTGTATCCCAGTTCCCTGTGTCCCAGCTCCCTGTATCCCAGCCCCCTGTGTCCCAGCTCCCTGTGTATCCCAGCTCCCTGTGTCCCAGCTCCCTGTATCCCAGCTCCCTGTATCCCAGGTCTCTGTGTATCCCAGCTCCCTGTATCCCACCTCCCTGTGTATCCCAGCTCCCTGTGTCCCAGCTCCCTGTGTATCCCAGCTCCCTGTATCCCAGCTTCCTGTGTATTCCAGTTCCCTGTATCCCAGTTCCCTGTGTATCCCAGCTCACTGTATCCCCGCTCCCTGTATCCCAACTCACTGTATCCCAGCCCCCTGTGTATCCCAGCTCCCTGTGTCCCAGCTCCGTGTATCCCAGCACCCTGTATCCCAGCTCCCTGTGTCCCAGTTCCCTGTGTATCCCAGCTCCCTGTCTATCCCCGCTCCATGTATCCCAGCTCCCTGTATCCCAGATCCCTGTGTCCCAGCTCCATGTGTATCCCAGCTCTCTGTGTATCCCAGCTCCCTGTGTCCCAGCTCCCAAGTGTATCCAGCTCCCTGTATTCCAGCTCCCTGTGTCCCAGCTCCCTGTGTCTCCCAGCTCCCTGTGTCCCAGCTCCCTGTATCCCACCTCCCTGTGTATCCCAACGCCCTGTATTCCAGCTCCCGGTATCCCAGCTCCCTGTGTCCCAGCTCCCTGTTCGCCAGCTCCCTGTGGATCTCAGCTCCCTGTGTCCCAACTCCCTGTGTATCCCAGCTCCCTGTATTCCAGCTCCCTGTGTATCCCAGCTCCCTGTATCCCAGCTCCCTGTGTCCCAGTTCCCTGTGTATCCCAGCTCCCTGTTTCCCAGTTCCCTGTATCCCAGCTCCCTGTATCCCAGCTCCCTGTGTATCCCAGCTCCTTGTGTCCCTGCTCCCTGTGTATCCCAGCTCCCTGTATCCCAGCTCCCGCTGTGTTCCAGTTCCCTGTATCCTAGCTACCTGTGGATAACAGCTCCCCGTGTCCCAGCTCCCTGTATCCCAGCTCCCTGTACCCCAGCTCCCTGTCTACCCCCGCTCCCTGTATCCCAGCTCCCTGTATCCCAGATCCCTATGTCACAGCTCCCTGTATCCCAGCTCCCTGTGTATCCCAGCTCCCTGTGTCCCAGCTCCCTGCATCCCAGCTCCCTGTGTATCTCAGTTCCCTGTGTATCCCAGCTCCCTGTGTGCCAGCTCCCTGTATCCCAGCACCCTGTATCCCAGCTCCCAGTACCCCAGCACCCTGTGTCCCAGCTCCCTGTGTATCCCAGCTCGCTGTGCATCCCAGCTCCCTGTATCCCAGCTCCCTGTGTATCCCAACTCCCTGTATCCCAGCTAGCTGTATCCCAGCTCCCTGTGTCCCCGCTCCAAGTATTCCAACTCCCTGTGTCCCAGCTCCCTGTATCCCAGTTCCCTGTGTATCCGAGCTTCCTGTGTATCCCAGCTCCGTGTGTGTCCCAGCTCCCTGTGTATCCCAGCTCCCTGTGTCCCAGCTCCCAAGTGTATCCAGCTCCCTGTATCCCAGCTCCCTGTGTCCCAGCTCCCTGTGTATCCCAGCTCCCTGTATCCCACCTCCCTGTGTATCCCAACGCCCTGTATTCCAGCTCCCTGTATCCCAGCTCCCTGTGTCCCAGCTCCCTGTTTGCCAGCTCCCTGTGTATCTCAGCTCCCTGTCTCCCAGCTCCCTGTGTATCCCAGCTCCCTGTATCCTAGCTCCCTGTGTATCCCAGCTCCCTGTGACCCAGCTCCCTGCACCCCAGCTCCCTGTCTATCCCCGCTCCCTGTGTATCCCAGCTCCCTGTATCCCAGCTCCCTGTGTATCCCAGCTCCCTGTGTCCCAGCTCCCTGTATCCCAGCTCCCTGTGTATCCCAGCTCCCTGTGTCCCAGCTCCCGGTATCCCAGCTCCCTGTGTATCGCAGCTCGCTGTGTCCCAGCTCCCTGCATCCCAGCTCCCTGTATCCCAGCTCCCTGTATCCCAGTTCCCTATATCACAGCACCCTGTATCCCAGCTCCCTGTATCCCAGCTCCCTGTATCACAGCTCCTGGTATCCCAGCTCCCTGTGTCCCAGCACCCTGTATGTTCCATCTCCCTGTATCCCAGCTCCCTGTATCCCAGCCACCTCTATCCCACATCCCTGTGTCCCTGTTGCCTGCATCTCAGCTCCCTATATCCCAGCTCCCTGTACTCCAGCTCCCAGTATTCCAGCTCCAGGTATCCCAGCTCCCAGTATCCCAGCTCCCTGTGTATCCCAGCTCCCTGTGTCCCAGCTCCCTGTATCCCAGCTCCCTGTGTATCCCAGCTCCCTGTGTCCCAGCTCCCTGTTTATCCCAGCTCCCTGTATCCCAGCTCCCTGTGTCTTCCAGTTCCCTGTATCCTAGCTCCCTGTGTATCCCAGCTCCCTGTGTCCCAGCGCCCTGTATCCCAGCTCCCTGTGTCCCAGCTCCCTGTACCCCAGCTCCCTGTCTATCCCCGCTCCCTGTATCCCAGCTCCCTGTATCCCAGATCCCTATGTCCCAGCTCCCTGCATCCCAGCTCCCTGCGTATCCCAGCTCCCTGTGTCCCAGCTCCCTGTATCCCAGCTCCCTGTGTATCTCAGTTCCCTGTGTACCCAGCTCCCTGCACCCCAGCTCCCTGTCTATCCCCGCTCCCTGTGTATCCCAGCTCCCTGTATCCCAGCTCCCTGTGTATCCCAGCTCCCTTTGTCCCAGCTCCCTCTGTATCCCAACTCCCTGTGTATCCCAGCTCCCTGTATCCCATCCCCCTGGTGTCCCAGCTCCCTGTGTATCCTAGCTCCCTGTATCCCAGCTCCCTGTATCCCATCTCCCTGTGTATCCAAGCTCCCTGTATCCCATCTCCCTGTATCCCAGTTCCCTGTGTCCCAGCTCCCTGTATCCCAGCCCCCTGTGTCACAGCTCCCTGTGTATCCCAGCTCCCTGTGTCCCAGCTCCCTGTATCCCAGCTCCCTGTATCCCAGGTCTCTGTGTATCCCAGCTCCCTGTATCCCACCTCCCTGTGTATCCCAGCTCCCTGTGTCTCAGCTCCCTGTATCCCCGCTCCCTGTGTCCCAACTCACTGTATCCCAGCCCCTGTGTATCCCAGCTCCCTGTGTCCCAGCTCCGTGTATCCCAGCTCCCTGTATCCCAGCTCCCTGTGTCCCAGTTCCCTGTGTATCCCAGCTCCCTGTCTATCCCCGCTCCCTGTATCCCAGCTCCCTGTATCCCAGATCCCTGTGTCCCAGCTCCATGTGTATCCCAGCTCTCTGTGTATCCCAGCTCCCTGTGTCCCAGCTCCCAAGTGTATCCAGCTCCCTGTATTCCAGCTCCCTGTGTCCCAGCTCCCTGTGTATCCCAGCTCCCTGTGTCCCAGCTCCCTGTATCCCACCTCCCTGTGTATCCCAACGCCCTGTATTCCAGCTCCCGGTATCCCAGCTCCCTGTGTCCCAGCTCCCTGTTCGCCAGCTCCCTGTGTATCTCAGCTCCCTGTGTCCCAACTCCCTGTGTATCCCAGCTCCCTGTATTCCAGCTCCCTGTGTATCCCAGCTCCCTGTATCCCAGCTCCCTGTGTCCCAGTTCCCTGTGTATCCCAGCTCCCTGTTTCCCAGTTCCCTGTATCCCAGCTCCCTGTATCCCAGCTCCCTGTGTATCCCAGCTCCCTGTGTCCCTGCTCCCTGTGTATCCCAGCTCCCTGTATCCCAGCTCCCGCTGTGTTCCAGTTCCCTGTATCCTAGCTACCTGTGTATAACAGCTCCCTGTGTCCCAGCTCCCTGTATCCCAGCTCCCTGTACCCCAGCTCCCTGTCTATCCCCGCTCCCTGTATCCCAGCTCCCTGTATCCCAGATCCCTATGTCACAGCTCCCTGTATCCCAGCTCCCTGTATATCCCAGCTCCCTGTGTCCCAGCTCCCTGCATCCCAGCTCCCTGTGTATCTCAGTTCCCTGTGTATCCCAGCTCCCTGTGTGCCAGCTCCCTGTATCCCAGCTCCCTGTACCCCAGCACCCTGTGTCCCAGCTCCCGGTGCATCCCAGCTCGCTGTGCTTCCCAGCTCCCTGTATCCCAGCTCCCTGTATCCCAGCTCCCTGTGTATCCCACCTCCCTGTATCCCAGCTCCCTGTATCCCCGCTCCCTGTGTCCCTGCTCCCTGTGTATCCCAGCTCCCTGTGTCCCATCTCCCTGTATCCCAGCACCCTGTATCATAGCTCCCTGTGTATCCCAGCACCCTGTGTATCCCAGCTCCCTGTGTATCCCATCTCCCTGTATCCCAGCTCCCTGTGACCCAGCTCCCTGTATCACAGCTTCCTGTGTCCCAGCTTCCTGTGTCCCAGCTCCCTGTATACCAGCTCCCTGTGTATCCCAGCTCCCTGTATCTCAGCTCCCTGTGTATCCCAGCTCCCTCTATCCCAGCTCCCTGTGTCCCGGCTCCCTGTATCACAGCTTCCTGTGTCCCAGCTTCCTGTGTCCCAGCTCCCTGTATACCAGCTCCCTGTGTATCCCAGCTCCCTGTATCTCAGCTCCCTGTGTATCCCAGCTCACTGTGTCCCAGCTCCCTGTGTATCCCAGCTCCATGTGTGTCCCAGCTCACTGTATCCCAGCTCCCTGTATCCCAGCTCCTGTACGTCTCAGCTCCCTGTGCATCCCAGCTCCCTTTGCCCCAGCTCCCTCTGTATCCCAACTCCCTGTGTATCCCAGCTCCCTGTATCCCATCCCCCTGGTGTCCCAGCTCCCTGTGTATCCCAGCTCCCTGTGTCCCAGCTCCCTGTATCCCCGCTCGCTGTGCATCCTAGCTCCCTGTATCCCAGCTCCCTGTGTCCAAGCTCCCCTGTCCTAGCTCCCTGTATCCCATCTCCCTGTGTATCCAAGCTCCCTGTATCCCAGCCCCCTGTGTCCCAGCTCCCTGTGTATCCCAGCTCCCTGTGTCCCAGCTCCCTGTATCCCAGCTCCCTGTATCCCAGGTCTCTGTGTATCCCAGCTCCCTGTATCCCACCTCCCTGTGTATCCCAGCTCCCTGTGTCTCAGCTCCCTGTGTATCCCAGCTCCCTGTATCCCAGCTTCCTGTGTATTCCAGTTCCCTGTATCCCAGCTCCCTATGTATCCCAGCTCCGTGTATCCCAGCTCCCTGTATCCCAGCTCCCTGTATCCCAGATCCCTGTGTCCCAGCTCCATGTGTATCCCAGCTCCCTGTGTATCCCAGCTCCCTGTGTGCCAGCTCCCAAGTGTAACCAGCTCCCTGTATCCCAGCTCCCTGTGTCCCAGCTCCCTGTGTATCTCAGTTCCCTGTGTATCCCAACTCCCTGTGTGCCAGCTCCCTCTATCCCAGCACCCTGTATCCCAGTTCCCTGCACCCCAGCTCCCTGTGTCCCAGCTCCCGGTGTATCCCGGCTCGCTGTGCATCCCAGCTCCCTGTATCCCAGCTCCCTGTGTATTCCAGCTCCCTGCATCCCAGCTCCCTGTGTCCCCACTCCAAGTATTCCAACTCCCTGTGTCCAAGCTCCCTGTATCCCAGCTCCCTGTATCCCAGTTCCATGTATCCCAGCTCCCTGTATCCCAGCTCCCTGTGTATCCCAGCTCCCTGTATCCCAGATCCCTGTATCCCAGCTCCCTGTGTCCCAGCTCCCTGTATCCCAACTCCCTATGTCCCAGCTCCATATGTCGAGCACCCTGTATCCCAGTTCCCTGTGTATCCCAGCTCCCTGTCTCCCAGCTCCCTGTGTCCCAGCTCCCTGTGTATCCCAGCCCACTGTGTATCCCGGCTCCCTTTGTCCCAGCTCCCTGTGTATCCCAGCTCCCTGTGTATCCCAGCTCCCTGTATCCCAGCCCACTGTGTCCCAGCTCCCTGTGTGTCCCAGCTCCCTGTGCCCCAACTCCCTGTGTATCCCAGTTCCCTGTATCCCATCTCCCTGTGTATCCCAGCTCCCTGTATCCCAGCTCCCTGTATCCCATCTCCCTGTATATCCCAGCTCCCTGTATCCCAGCTCCCTGTGTATCCAGCTCACTGTACCCCAGCTCCCTGTGTATCCCAGCTCCCTGTGTCCCAGCTCCCTGTATCCCAGCTCCCTGTGTATCCCAGCCCCCTGTGAATCCCAGCTCCCTGTGTATCCCAGCTCCCTGTGTATCCCAGCTCTCTGTATCCCAGCTCCCTGTGTCCCAGCTCCCTGTGTATCCCAGCTCCCTGTATCCCTGCTCCCTGTGTCCCAGCTCCCTGTACCCCAGCTCCCTGTGTATCCCAGCTCTCTGTATCCCAGCTCCCTGTGTCCCAGATCCCTGTGTATCCCAGCTCCCTGTATCCCAGCTCCCTGTATCCCACCTCCCTGTGTATCCCAACTCCCTGTATCCCAGCTCCCTGTATCCCAGCTCCCTGTGTCCCAGCTCCCTGTACCCCAGCTCTCTGTGTATCCCAGCTCTCTGTATCTCAGCTTCCTGTGTCCCGGCTCCCTGTGTATCCCAGCTCCCTGTGTCCCAGCTCCCTGTGTATCCCAGATCCCTGTATCCCAGCTCCCTGTGTATCCCAGCTCCCTGTATCCCAGTTCCCTGTATCCCAGCTCCCTGTATCCCAGCTCCCTGTGTATCCCAGCTCCCTGTATCCCAGCTCCCTGTGTCCCAGCTCCCTGTGTCCCAGCTCCCTGTATCCCAGCTCCCTATGTCCCAGCCCCATGTGTCGAGCACCCTGTGTCCCAGCTCCCTGTGTATCCCGGCTCCCTTTGTCCCAGCTCCCTGTGTATCCCAGCTCCCTGTGTATCCCAGCTCCCTGTATCCCAGCCCACTGTGTCCCAGCTCCCTGTGTGTCCCAGCTCCCTGTGTCCCAACTCCCGGTGTATCCCAGCTCCCTGTATCCCAGCTCCCTGTGTCCCAGCTCCCTGTATCCCAGCTCCCTGTGTATCCCAGCTCCCTGTATCCCAGCTCCCTGTATATCCCAGCTCCCTGTGTCCCAGCTCCCTGTATCCCAGCTCCCTGTGTATCCCAGCCCCCTGTGAATCCCAGCTCCCTGTGTATCCCAGCTCCCTGTGTATCCCAGATCTCTGTATCCCAGCTCCCTGTGTCCCAGCTCCCTGTGTATCCCAGCTCCCTGTATCCCTGCTCCCTGTGTCCCAGCTCCCTGTACCCCAGCTCCCTGTGTATCCCAGCTCTCTGTATCCCAGCTCCCTGTGTCCCAGATCCCTGTGTATCCCAGCTCCCTCTATCCCAGCTCCCTGTATCCCACCTCCCTGTGTATCCCAACTCCCTGTATCCCAGCTCCCTGTATCCCAGCTCCCTGTGTCCCAGCTCCCTGTACCCCAGCTCCCTGTGTATCCCAGCTTCTATATCTCAGCTCCCTGTGTCCCAGCTCCCTGTGTATCCCAGCTCCCTGTGTCCCAGCTCCCTGTGTATCCCAGCTCCCTGTATCCCAGCACCCTGTGTATCCCAGCTCCCTGTGTATCCCAGCTCCCAATTGTATCTCAGCTCCCTGTATTCCAGCTCCCTGTGTATCCCAACTCCCTGTATCCCAGTTCCCTGTGTATCCCAGCTCCCTCTATCCCAGCTCCCTGTATCCCAGCTCCCTGTATCCCAGCTCCTTGTATCCCAGTTCCCAGTGCCCCAGCTCCCTGTGTGTCCCAGCTCCCTGTATCCCAGCTGCCTGTATTACACTCTCTGTGTATCCCAGATCCCTGTGTATCCCAGCTCCCCTTCCCCCAGCTTCCTGTGTATCTCAGCTCCCTGTGTCTCCCAGCTCCCTGTGTCCCAGCTCCCTGTATCCCAGCTCCTGTGCGTCCCAGCTCCCTGTATCCCAGCTCCCTGTGTATCCCAGCTCCCTGTGTCCTAGCTCCCTGTGTATCTCAGCTCCCTGTGTATCCCAACTCCCTGTGTGCCAGCTCCCTGTATCCCAGCTCCCTGTATCCCAGCTCCCTGTGTCTTCCAGTTCCCTGTATCCTAGCTCCCTGTGTCTCCCAGCTCCCTGTGTCCCAGCTCCCTGTATCCCAGCTCCTGTGCGTCTCAGCTCCCTGTATCCCAGCTCCCTGTGTATCCCAGCTCCCTGTGTCCTAGCTCCCTGTGTATCCCAGCTCCCTGTGTATCCCAGCTCCCTGTATCCCAGCCCACTGTGTCCCAGCTCCCTGTGTGTCCCAGCTCCCTGTGTCCCAACTCCCTGTGTATCCCAGCTTCCTGTATTCCAGCTCCCTGTGTATCCCAGCTCCCTGTATCCCAGCTCCCTGTGTCCCAGCTCCCTGTATCCCAGCTCCCTGTATCCCATCTCCCTGTGTATCCCAGCTCCCTGTATCCCAGCTCCCTGATCACAGCTCCTTGTGTATCCCAGCTCCCTGTGTCCCAGCTCCCTGTGTATCCCAGCTCACTGTATCCCAGCTCCCTGTGTATTCCAGTTCCCTGTATCCTAGCTCCCTGTGTCCCAGCTCCCTGTGTATCCCTGCTCCCTGTGTATCCCAGCTCCCTGTATCCCAGCTCCCTGTGTATCCCTGCTCCCTGTGTATCCCAGCTCCCTGTATCCCAGCTCCCTGTGTATACCATCTCCCTGTGTATCCCTGCTCCCTGTGTATCCCAGCTCACTGTATCCCAGCTCCCTGTGTATTCCAGTTCCCTGTATCCTAGCTCCCTGTGTCCCAGCTCCCTGTGTATCCCTGCTCCCTGTGTATCCCAGCTCCCTGTATCCCAGCTCCCTGTGTATCCCTGCTCCCTGTGTATCCCAGCTCCCTGTATCCCAGCTCCCTGATCACAGCTCCCTGTGTATACCAGCTCCCTGTATCCCAGCTCCCTGTGTCCCAGATCCCTGTGTATCCCAGCTCCCTGTATCCCAGCTCCCTGTATCCCAGCTCCCTGTGTATCCCAACTCCCTGTATCCCCGCTCCCTGTATCCCAGCTCCCTTTGTCCCAGCTCCCTGTGTATCCCAGCTCCCTGTGTATCCCAGCTCCCTGTATCCCTGCCCACTGTGTCCCAGCTCCCAGTGTGTCCCAGCTCCCTGTATCCCAGCTCCCTGATCCCAGCTCCCTGTGTATCCCAGCTCACTGTGTCCCAGCTCCCTGTGTATCCCAGCTCACTGTATCCCAGCTCCCTGTGTATTCCAGTTCCCTGTATCCTAGCTCCCTGTGTCCCAGCTCCCTGTATCCCTGCTCCCTGTGTATCCCAGCCCCCTGTGAATCCCAGCTCCCTGTGTATCCCAGCTCCCTGTGTATCCCAGCTCTCTGTATCCCTGCTCCCTGTGTCCCAGCTCCCTGTACCCCAGCTCTCTGTGTATCCCAGCTCTCTGTATCCCAGCCCACTGTGTCCCAGCTCCCTGTGTGTCCCAGCTCCCTGTGTCCCAACTCCCGGTGTATCCCAGCTCCCTGTATCCCAGCTCCCTGTGTCCCAGCTCCCTGTATCCCATCTCCCTGTGTATCCCAGCTCCCTGTATCCCAGCTCCCTGTATATCCCAGCTCCCTGTGTCCCAGCTCCCTGTATCCCAGCTCCCTGTGTATCCCAGCCCCCTGTGAATCCCAGCTCCCTGTGTCCCAGATCCCTGTGTATCCCAGCTCCCTGTATCCCTGCTCCCTGTATCCCACCTCCCTGTGTATCCCAACTCCCTGTATCCCAGCCCACTGTGTCCCAGCTCCCTGTGTGTCCCAGCTCCCTGTGTCCCAACTCCCAGTGTATCCCAGCTCCCTGTATCCCAGCTTCCTGTGTCCCAGCTCCCTGTATCCCAGCTCCCTGTATCCCATCTCCCTGTGTATCCCAGCTCCCTGTATCCCAGCTCCCTGTATATCCCAGGTCCCTGTGTCCCAGCTCCCTGTATCCCACCTCCCTGTGTATCCCAGCTCCCTGTGTATCCCAGCTCACTGTATCCCAGCTCCCTGTGTCCCAGCTCCCTGTGTATCCCAGCTCCCTGTATCCCTGCTCCCTGTGTCCCAGCTCCCTGTACCCCAGCTCCCTGTGTATCCCAGCTCTCTGTATCCCAGCTCCCTGTGTCCCAGATCCCTGTGTATCCCAGCTCCCTGATCCCAGCTCCCTGTATCCCACCTCCCTGTGTATCCCAACTCCCTGTATCCCAGCTCCCTGTATCCCAGCTCCCTGTGTCCCAGCTCCCTGTACCCCAGCTCCCTGTGTATCCCAGCTTCTATATCTCAGCTCCCTGTGTCCCAGCTCCCTGTGTATCCCAGCTCCCTGTGTATCCCAGCTCCCTGTATCCCATCTCCCTGTGTATCCCAGCTCCCTGTATCCCAGCTCCCTGTGTATCCCAGCTCCCTGTGTCCTAGCTCCCTGTATCCCAGCTCCCTGAGTCCCAGCTCCCTGCACCCCAGCTCCCTCTCTATCCGCGCTCCCTGTGTATTCCAGCTCCCTGTAACCCAGCTCCCTGTGTATCCCAGATCCCTGTATCCCAGCTCCCTGTGTATCCCAGCTCCCTGTGTCCCAGCTCCCTGTGTATCCCAGCTCCCTGTGTCCCAGCTCCCTGTGTATCCCAGCTCCCTGTATCCCAGCTCCCTGTGTATCCCAGCTCCCTGTATCCCAGCTCCGTGTATCCCAGTTCCATGTATCCCAGCTCCCTGTATCCCAGCTCCCTGTGTATCCCAGCTCCCTGTATCCCAGCTCCCTGTATCCCAGCTCCCTGTGTCCCAGCTCCCTGTATCCCAGCTCCCTATGTCCCAGCTCCATTTGTCCGAGCACCCTGTATCCCAGTTCCCTGTGTATCCCAGCTCTCTGTATCTCAGCTCCCTGTGTCCCAGCTCCCTGTGTATCCCAGCTCCCTGTGTCCCAGCTCCCTGTGTATCCCAGCTCCCTGTATCCCAGTTCCCTGTATCCCAGCTCCCTGTATCCCAGCTCCCTGTGTATCCCAGCTCCCTGTATCCCAGCTCCCTGTGTCCCAGCTCCCTGTGTCCCAGCTCCCTGTATCCCAGCTCCCTATGTCCCAGCTCCATGTGTCGAGCACCCTGTGTCCCAGCTCCCTGTGTATCCCGGCTCCCTTTGTCCCAGCTCCCTGTGTATCCCAGCTCCCTGTGTATCCCAGCTCCCTGTATCCCAGCCCACTGTGTCCCAGCTCCCTGTGTGTCCCAGCTCCCTGTGTATCCCTGCTCCCTGTGTATCCCAGCTCCCTGTATCCCAGCTCCCTGTGTATCCCTGCTCCCTGTGTATCCCAGCTCCCTGTATCCCAGCTCCCTGTGTATACCATCTCCCTGTATCCCAGCTCCCTGTGTATCTCAGCTCCGTGTGTATCCCAACTCCCTGTGTGCCTGCTCCCTGTATCCCAGATCCCTGTGTCCCAGCTCCCTGTATCCCTGCTCCCTGTGTATCCCAGCTCCCTGTACCCCAGCTCCCTGTGTCCCAGCTCCCGGTGTATCCCGGCTTGCTGTGCATCCCAGCTCCCTGTATCCCAGCTCCCTGTGTATTCCAGCTCCCTGCATCCCAGCTCCCCGTGTCCCCGCTCCAAGTATTCCAACTCCCTGTGTCCAAGCTCCCTGTATCCCAGCTCCCTGTATCCCAGCTCCCTGTATCCCAGTTCCATGTATCCCAGCTCCCTGTATCCCAGCTCCCTGTGTATCCCAGCTCCCTGTATCCCAGCTCCCTGTATCCCAGCTCCCTGTGTCCCAGCTCCCTGTATCCCAGCTCCCTATGTCCCAGCTCCATTTGTCCGAGCACCCTGTATCCCAGTTCCCTGTGTATCCCAGCTCCCTGTCTCCCAGCTCCCTGCGTCCCAGCTCCCTGTGTATCCCAGCTCCCTGTGTATCCCAGCTCCCTGTATCCCAGCCCCTGTGTCCCAGCTCCCTGTGTGTCCCAGCTCCCTGTATCCCAGCTCCCTGATCACAGCTCCCTGTGTATACCAGCTCCCTGTATCCCAGCTCCCTGTGTCCCAGATCCCTGTGTATCCCAGCTCCCTGTATCCCAGCTCCCTGTATCCCAGCTCCCTGTGTATCCCAACTCCCTGTATCCCCGCTCCCTGTATCCCAGCTCCCTTTGTCCCAGCTCCCTGTGTATCCCAGCTCCCTGTGTATCCCAGCTCCCTGTATCCCTGCCCACTGTGTCCCAGCTCCCAGTGTGTCCCAGCTCCCTGTATCCCAGCTCCCTGATCCCAGCTCCCTGTGTATCCCAGCTCACTGTGTCCCAGCTCCCTGTGTATCCCAGCTCACTGTATCCCAGCTCCCTGTGTATTCCAGTTCCCTGTATCCTAGCTCCCTGTGTCCCAGCTCCCTGTATCCCTGCTCCCTGTGTATCCCAGCCCCCTGTGAATCCCAGCTCCCTGTGTATCCCAGCTCCCTGTGTATCCCAGCTCTCTGTATCCCTGCTCCCTGTGTCCCAGCTCCCTGTACCCCAGCTCTCTGTGTATCCCAGCTCTCTGTATCCCAGCCCACTGTGTCCCAGCTCCCTGTGTGTCCCAGCTCCCTGTGTCCCAACTCCCGGTGTATCCCAGCTCCCTGTATCCCAGCTCCCTGTGTCCCAGCTCCCTGTATCCCATCTCCCTGTGTATCCCAGCTCCCTGTATCCCAGCTCCCTGTATATCCCAGCTCCCTGTGTCCCAGCTCCCTGTATCCCAGCTCCCTGTGTATCCCAGCCCCCTGTGAATCCCAGCTCCCTGTGTCCCAGATCCCTGTGTATCCCAGCTCCCTGTATCCCTGCTCCCTGTATCCCACCTCCCTGTGTATCCCAACTCCCTGTATCCCAGCCCACTGTGTCCCAGCTCCCTGTGTGTCCCAGCTCCCTGTGTCCCAACTCCCGGTGTATCCCAGCTCCCTGTATCCCAGCTTCCTGTGTCCCAGCTCCCTGTATCCCAGCTCCCTGTATCCCATCTCCCTGTGTATCCCAGCTCCCTGTATCCCAGCTCCCTGTATATCCCAGGTCCCTGTGTCCCAGCTCCCTGTATCCCACCTCCCTGTGTATCCCAGCTCCCTGTGTATCCCAGCTCACTGTATCCCAGCTCCCTGTGTCCCAGCTCCCTGTGTATCCCAGCTCCCTGTATCCCTGCTCCCTGTGTCCCAGCTCCCTGTACCCCAGCTCCCTGTGTATCCCAGCTCTCTGTATCCCAGCTCCCTGTGTCCCAGATCCCTGTGTATCCCAGCTCCCTGATCCCAGCTCCCTGTATCCCACCTCCATGTGTATCCCAACTCCCTGTATCCCAGCTCCCTGTATCCCAGCTCCCTGTGTCCCAGCTCCCTGTACCCCAGCTCCCTGTGTATCCCAGCTTCTATATCTCAGCTCCCTGTGTCCCAGCTCCCTGTGTATCCCAGCTCCCTGTGTATCCCAGCTCCCTGTATCCCATCTCCCTGTGTATCCCAGCTCCCTGTATCCCAGCTCCCTGTGTATCCCAGCTCCCTGTGTCCTAGCTCCCTGTATCCCAGCTCCCTGAGTCCCAGCTCCCTGCACCCCAGCTCCCTCTCTATCCGCGCTCCCTGTGTATTCCAGCTCCCTGTAACCCAGCTCCCTGTGTATCCCAGATCCCTGTATCCCAGCTCCCTGTGTATCCCAGCTCCCTGTGTCCCAGCTCCCTGTGTATCCCAGCTCCCTGTGTCCCAGCTCCCTGTGTATCCCAGCTCCCTGTATCCCAGCTCCCTGTGTATCCCAGCTCCCTGTATCCCAGCTCCGTGTATCCCAGTTCCATGTATCCCAGCTCCCTGTATCCCAGCTCCCTGTGTATCCCAGCTCCCTGTATCCCAGCTCCCTGTATCCCAGCTCCCTGTGTCCCAGCTCCCTGTATCCCAGCTCCCTATGTCCCAGCTCCATTTGTCCGAGCACCCTGTATCCCAGTTCCCTGTGTATCCCAGCTCTCTGTATCTCAGCTCCCTGTGTCCCAGCTCCCTGTGTATCCCAGCTCCCTGTGTCCCAGCTCCCTGTGTATCCCAGCTCCCTGTATCCCAGTTCCCTGTATCCCAGCTCCCTGTATCCCAGCTCCCTGTGTATCCCAGCTCCCTGTATCCCAGCTCCCTGTGTCCCAGCTCCCTGTGTCCCAGCTCCCTGTATCCCAGCTCCCTATGTCCCAGCTCCATGTGTCGAGCACCCTGTGTCCCAGCTCCCTGTGTATCCCGGCTCCCTTTGTCCCAGCTCCCTGTGTATCCCAGCTCCCTGTGTATCCCAGCTCCCTGTATCCCAGCCCACTGTGTCCCAGCTCCCTGTGTGTCCCAGCTCCCTGTGTCTCAACTCCCGGTGTATCCCAGCTCCCTGTATCCCAGCTCCCTGTGTCCCAGCTCCCTGTATCCCATCTCCCTGTGTATCCCAGCTCCCTGTATCCCAGCTCCCTGTATATCCCAGCTCCCTGTGTCCCAGCTCCCTGTATCCCAGCTCCCTGTGTATCCCAGCCCCCTGTGAATCCCAGCTCCCTGTGTATCCCAGCTCCCTGTGTATCCCAGCTCTCTGTATCCCAGCTCCCTGTGTCCCAGCTCCCTGTGTATCCCAGCTCCCTGTATCCCAGCTCCCTGTGTCCCAGCTCCCTGTACCCCAGCTCCCTGTGTATCCCAGCTCTCTGTATCCCAGCTCCCTGTGTCCCAGATCCCTGTGTATCCCAGCTCCCTGTATCCCAGCCCCTGTGTCCCAGCTCCCTGTGTGTCCCAGCTCCCTGTGTCCCAACTCCCGGTGTATCCCAGCTCCCTGTATCCCTGCTTCCTGTGTCCCAGCTCCCTGTATCCCAGCTCCCTGTATCCCATCTCCCTGTGTATCCCAGCTCCCTGTATCCCAGCTCCCTGTATATCCCAGCTCCCTGTGTCCCAGCTCCCTGTATCCCACCTCCCTGTGTATCCCAGCCCCCTGTGAATCCCAGCTCCCTGTGTATCCCAGCTCCCTGTGTATCCCAGCTCACTGTATCCCAGCTCCCTGTGTCCCAGCTCCCTGTGTATCCCAGCTCCCTGTATCCCTGCTCCCTGTGTCCCAGCTCCCTGTACCCCAGCTCCCTGTGTATCCCAGCTCTCTGTATCCCAGCTCCCTGTGTCCCAGATCCCTGTGTATCCCAGCTCCCTGTATCCCAGCTCCCTGTATCCCACCTCCCTGTGTATCCCAACTCCCTGTATCCCAGCTCCCTGTATCCCAGCTCCCTGTGTCCCAGCTCCCTGTACCCCAGCTCCCTGTGTATCCCAGCTTCTATATCTCAGCTCCCTGTGTCCCAGCTCCCTGTGTATCCCAGCTCCCTGTGTCCCAGCTCCCTGTGTATCCCAGATCCCTGTATCCCAGCTCCCTGTGCATCCCAGCTCCCTCTATCCCAGCTCCCTGTGTATCCCAGCTCCCTGTGTCCTAGCTCCCTGTATCCCAGCTCCCTGAGTCCCAGCTCCCTGCACCCCAGCTCCCTCTCTATCCGCGCTCCCTGTGTATTCCAGCTCCCTGTAACCCAGCTCCCTGTGTATCCCAGCTCCCTGTGTCTCAGCTCCCGGTATCCCAGCTCCCTGTGTATCGCAGCTCGCTGTATCCCAGCTCACTGTGCATCCCAGCTCCCTGTATTCCAGATCCCTGTGTATCCCAGCTCCTTGTATCCCAGCTAGCTGTATCCCAGCTCCCTGTGTCACCGCTCCAAGTATTCCGACTCCCTGTGTCCCAGCTCCCTGTATCTCAGTTCCCTGTGTATCCGAGCTCCCTGTGTATGCCAGCTCCCTGTGTGTCCCAGCTCCCTGTGTATCCCAGCTCCCTGTATCCCACCTCCCTGTGTATCCCAGCCCCCTGTGAATCCCAGCTCCCTGTGTATCCCAGCTCCCTGTGTATCCCAGCTCACTGTATCCCAGCTCCCTGTGTCCCAGCTCCCTGTGTATCCCAGCTCCCTGTATCCCTGCTCCCTGTGTCCCAGCTCCCTGTACCCCAGCTCCCTGTGTATCCCAGCTCTCTGTATCCCAGCTCCCTGTGTCCCAGATCCCTGTGTATCCCAGCTCCCTGATCCCAGCTCCCTGTATCCCACCTCCCTGTGTATCCCAACTCCCTGTATCCCAGCTCCCTGTATCCCAGCTCCCTGTGTCCCAGCTCCCTGTACAACAGCTCCCTATGTATCCCAGCTTCTATATCTCAGCTCCCTGTGTCCCAGCTCCCTGTGTATCCCAGCTCCCTGTGTCCCAGCTCCCTGTGTATCCCAGCTCCCTGTATCCCAGCTCCCTGTGTATCCCAGCTCCCTGTATCCCAGCTCCCTGTGTATCCCAGCTCCCTGTGTCCTAGCTCCCTGTATCCCAGCTCCCTGAGTCCCAGCTCCCTGCACCCCAGCTCCCTCTCTATCCGCGCTCCCTGTGTATTCCAGCTCCCTGTAACCCAGCTCCCTGTGTATCCCAGCTCCCTGTGTCTCAGCTCCCGGTATCCCAGCTCCCTGTGTATCGCAGCTCGCTGTATCCCAGCTCACTGTGCATCCCAGCTCCCTGTATTCCAGATCCCTGTGTATCCCAGCTCCTTGTATCCCAGCTAGCTGTATCCCAGCTCCCTGTGTCACCGCTCCAAGTATTCCGACTCCCTGTGTCCCAGCTCCCTGTATCTCAGTTCCCTGTGTATCCGAGCTCCCTGTGTATGCCAGCTCCCTGTGTGTCCCAGCTCCCTGTGTATCCCAGCTCCCTGTATCCCAGCTCCTGGATCCCAGCTCCCTGTGTATCCCAGCTCCCTGTATCCCCGCTCCCTGTGTCCCTGCTCCCTGTGTATCCCAGCTCCCCGTGTCCCATCTCCCTGTATCCCAGCACCCAGTATCCCAGTTCCCTGTAACCCAGCTCTCTGTGAATCCCAGCTCCCTGTGTCCCAGCTCCCTGTATCCCAGCTCCCTGTGTCCCAGCTCCCTGTGTCCCAGCTCCCTGTACCCCAGCTCCCTGTGTAACCCAGCTCCCTGTATCCCAGCTCCCTGTATCCCAGCTCCCTGTGTCCCAGCTCCCTGTATCCCAGCTCCCTATGTCCCAGCTCCATGTGTCCCAGCACCCAGCATACCAGTTCCCTGTGTATCCCAGCTCCCTGCGTCCCAGCTCCCTGTGTATCCCAGCCCACTGTGTATCCCAGCTCCCTTTGTCCCAGCTCCCTGTGTATCCCAGCTCCCTGTGTATCCCAGCTCCCTGTATCCCAGCTCCCAATTGTATCTCAGCTCCCTGTATTCCAGCTCCCTGTGTATCCCAACTCCCTGTATCCCAGCTCCCTGTGTATCCCAGCTCCCTCTATCCCAGCTCCCTGTATCCCAGCTCCTTGTATCCCAGTTCCCAGTGCCCCAGCTCCCTGTGTGTCCCAGCTCCCTGTATCCCAGCTCCCTGTGTATCCCAGCTCCCTGTGTCCCAGCTCCCTGTATCCCCGCTCCCTGTGTATCCCAGCTCCCTGTGTATCCCAGCTCCCTGTATCCCAGCTCCCTGTGTATCCCAGCTCCCTGTGTCCCAGCTCCCTGTATCCCCGCTCCCTGTGTATCCCAGCTCCCTGTGTATCCCAGCTCCCTGTGTCCCAGCTCCCTGTATCCCAGCTCCCTGTGTATCCCAGCTCCCTGTATCCCAGCTCCCTGTGTATCCCAGCTCCCTGTGTATCCCAGCTCCCTGTGTCCCAGCTCCCTGTATCCCAGCTCCCTGTGTATCCCAGCTCCCTGTATCCCAGCTCCCTGTATCCCCGCTCCCTGTGTATCCCAGCTCCCTGTGTCCCAGCTCCCTGTATCCCAGCTCCCTGTATCCCAGCTCCCTGTGTATCCCAGCTCCCTGTGTCCCAGCTCCCTGTATCCCAGCTCCCTGCGTATCCCAGCTCCCTGTGTCCCAGCTCCCTGTGTATCCCAGCTCCCTGTGTATCCCAGCTCCCTGTATCCCAGCTCCCTGTGTATCCCAGCTCCCTGTGTCCCAGCTCCCGGTATCCCAGCTCCCTGTATCCCAGCTCCCTGTGTATCCCAGCTCCCTGTGTCCCAGCTCCCTGTATCCCAGCTCCCTGTGTCCCAGCTCCCTGTATCCCAGCTCCCTGTGTATCCCAGCTCCCTGTATCCCCGCTCCCTGTGTCCCAGCTCCCTGTATCCCAGCTCCCTGTGTATCCCCGCTCCCTGTGTCCCAGCTCCCTGTATCCCCGCTCCCTGTGTATCCCAGCTCCCTGTGTATCCCAGCTCCCTGTGTCCCAGCTCCCTGTATCCCAGCTCCCTGTGTATCCCAGCTCCCTGTGTATCCCTGCTCCCTGTGTATCCCAGTTCCCTGTATCCCAGCTCCCTGTGTATCCCAGCTCCCTGTGTCCCAGCTCCCTGTGTATCCCAGCTCCCTGTATCCCAGCCCACTGTGTCCCAGCTCCCTGTGTGTCCCAGCTCCCTGTGTCCCAACTCCCGGTGTATCCCAGCTCCCTGTATCCCAGCTCCCTGTGTCCCAGCTCCCTGTATCCCATCTCCCTGTGTATCCCAGCTCCCTGTATCCCAGCTCCCTGTATATCCCAGCTCCCTGTGTCCCAGCTCCCTGTATCCCAGCTCCCTGTGTATCCCAGCCCCCTGTGAATCCCAGCTCCCTGTGTATCCCAGCTCCCTGTGTATCCCAGCTCTCTGTATCCCAGCTCCCTGTGTCCCAGCTCCCTGTGTATCCCAGCTCCCTGTATCCCAGCTCCCTGTGACCCAGCTCCCTGTACCCCAGCTCCCTGTGTATCCCAGCTCTCTGTATCCCAGCTCCCTGTGTCCCTGATCCCTGTGTATCCCAACTCCCTGTATCCCAGCCCACTGTGTCCCAGCTCCCTGTGTGTCCCAGCTCCCTGTATCCCAGCTCCCTGTATCCCATCTCCCTGTGTATCCCAGCTCCCTGTATCCCAGCTCCCTGTATATCCCAGCTCCCTGTGTCCCAGCTCCCTGTATCCCAGCTCCCTGTGTATCCCAGCCCCCTGTGAATCCCAGCTCCCTGTGTATCCCAGCTCCCTGTGTATCCCAGCTCTCTGTATCCCAGCTCCCTGTGTCCCAGCTCCCTGTGTATCCCAGCTCCCTGTATCCCTGCTCCCTGTGTCCCAGCTCCCTGTACCCCAGCTCCCTGTGTCTCAGCTCCCTGTATCCCAGCTCCCTGTGTATCCCAGCTCCATGTATCCCAGCTCCCTGTATCCCAGCTCCCTGTGTATCCCAGCTCCCTGTGTCCCAGCTCCCTGTGTCCCAGCTCCCTGTATCCCAGCTCCCTGTGTATCCCAGCTCCCTGTGTATCCCAGTTCCCTGTATCCCAGCTCCCTGTGTATCCCAGCTCCCTGTGTCCCAGCTCCCTGTATCCCAGCTCCCTGTGTATCCCAGCTCCCTGTGTCCCAGCTCCCTGTATCCCAGCTCCCTGTGTATCCCAGCTCCCTGTATCCCAGCTCCCTGTATCCCAGCTCCCTGTGTATCCCAGCTCCCTGTGTCCCAGCTCCCTGTGTCCCAGCTCCCTGTGTATCCCAGCTCCCTGTATCCCAGCTCCCTGTATCCCAGCTCCCTGTGTATCCCAGCTCCCTGTGTCCCAGCTCCCTGTATCCCAGCTCCCTGTGTCCCAGCTCCCTGTATCCCAGCCCCCTGTGTATCCCAGCTCCCTGTATCCCCACTCCCTGTGTCCCAGCTCCCTGTATCCCAGCTCCCTGTGTATCCCAGCTCCCTGTGTCCCAGCTCCCTGTATCCCAGCTCCCTGTGTATCCCAGCTCCCTGTGTATCCCAGCTCCCTGTGTCCCAGCTCCCTGTATCCCAGCTCCCTGTGTATCCCAGCTCCCTGTATCCCAGCTCCCTGTGTATCCCTGCTCCCTGTGTATCCCAGTTCCCTGTATCCCAGCTCCCTGTGTATCCCAGCTCCCTGTATCCCAGCCCACTGTTTTCCCAGCTCCCTGTGTGTCCCAGCTCCCTGTGTCCCAACTCCCGGTGTATCCCAGCTCCCTGTATCCCAGCTCCCTGTGTCCCAGCTCCCTGTATCCCATCTCCCTGTGTATCCCAGCTCCCTGTATCCCAGCTCCCTGTATATCCCAGCTCCCTGTGTCCCAGCTCCCTGTATCCCAGCTCCCTGTGTATCCCAGCCCCCTGTGAATCCCAGCTCCCTGTGTATCCCAGCTCTCTGTATCCCAGCTCCCTGTGTCCCAGCTCCCTGAGTATCCCAGCTCCCTGTATCCCATCTCCCTGTGTCCCAGCTCCCTGTACCCCAGCTCCCTGTGTATCCCAGCTCTCTGTATCCCAGCTCCCTGTGTCCCAGCTCCCTGTGTATCCCAGCTCCCTGTATCCCTGCTCCCTGTATCCCACCTCCCTGTGTATCCCAGCTCCCTGTATCCCAGCCCCTGTGTCCCAGCTCCCTGTGTGTCCCAGCTCCCTGTGTCCCAGCTCCCGGTGTATCCCAGCTCCCTGTATCCCAGCTCCCTGTGTATCCCAGCTCCCTGTATCCCAGCTCCCTGTATCCCAGCTTCCTGTGTCCCAGCTCCCTGTATCCCAGCTCCCTGTATCCCAGCTCCCTGTGTATCCCAGCTCCCTGTATCCCAGCTCCCTGTATATCCCAGCTCCCTGTGTCCCAGCTCCCTGTATCCCAGCTCCCTGTGTCCCAGCTCCCTGTGTATCCCAGCTCCCTGTATCCCAGCTCCCTGTGTCCCAGCTCCCTGTACCCAGCTCCCTGTGTATCCCAGCTCTCTGTATCCCAGCTCCCTGTGTCCCAGCTCCCTGTGTATCCCAGCTCCCTGTGTCCCAGCTCCCTGTATCCCACCTCCCTGTGTATCCCAACTCCCTGTATCCCAGCTCCCTGTATCCCAGCTCCCTGTGTCCCAGCTCCCTGTACCCCAGCTCCCTGTGTATCCCAGCTTCTATATCTCAGCTCCCTGTGTCCCAGCTCCCTGTGTATCCCAGCTCCCTGTGTCCCAGCTCCCTGTGTATCCCAGCTCCCTGTATCCCAGCTCCCTGTGTATCCCAGCTCCCTGTGTCCCAGCTCCCTGTATCCCAGCTCCCTGAGTCCCAGCTCCCTGCACCCCAGCTCCCTCTCTATCCGCGCGCCCTGTGTATTCCAGCTCCCTGTAACCCAGCTCCCTGTGTATCCCAGCTCCCTGTGTCTCAGCTCCCGGTATCCCAGCTCCCTGTGTATCGCAGCTCGCTGTATCCCAGCTCCCTGTGCATCCCAGCTCCCTGTGTATCCCAGCTCCCTGTGTCCCAGCTCCCTGTATCCCAGCTCCCTGTGTCACCGCTCCAAGTATTCCGACTCCCTGTGTCCCAGCTCCCTGTATCCCAGTTCCCTGTGTATCCCAGCTCCCTGTGTATCCCAGCTCCCTGTATCCCAGCTCCTGTATCCCAGCTCCCTGTATCCCAGCTCCCTGTATCCCAGCTCCCTGTGTATCCCAGCTCCCTGTGTCCCAGCTCCCTGTATCCCAGCTCCCTGTATCCCAGCTCCCTGTGTATCCCAGCTCCCTGTGTCCCAGCTCCCTGTGTCCCAGCTCCCTGTATCCCAGCTCCCTGTGTATCCCAGCTCCCTGTGTCCCAGCTCCCTGTATCCCCGCTCCCTGTGTATCCCAGCTCCCTGTGTATCCCAGCTCCCTGTGTGCCAGCTCCCTGTATCCCAGCTCCCTGTGTATCCCAGCTCCCTGTGTCCCAGCTCCCTGTATCCCAGCTCCCTGTGTATCCCAGCTCCCTGTGTATCCCAGCTCCCTGTGTATCCCAGCTCCCTGTATCCCAGCTCCCTGTGTATCCCAGCTCCCTGTGTCCCAGCTCCCTGTATCCCCGCTCCCTGTGTATCCCAGCTCCCTGTGTATCCCAGCTCCCTGTGTCCCAGCTCCCTGTATCCCAGCTCCCTGTGTATCCCAGCTCCCTGTATCCCAGCTCCCTGTGTATCCCAGCTCCCTGTGTCTCCCAGCTCCCTGTGTCCCAGCTCCCTGTATCCCAGCTCCCTGTGTATCCCAGCTCCCTGTATCCCCGCTCCCTGTGTATCCCAGCTCCCTGTGTCCCAGCTCCCTGTATCCCAGCTCCCTGTATCCCAGCTCCCTGTATCCCAGCTCCCTGTGTATCCCAGCTCCCTGTGTCCCAGCTCCCTGTATCCCAGCTCCCTGTGTATCCCAGCTCCCTGTGTCCCAGCTCCCTGTATCCCAGCTCCCTGTATCCCAGCTCCCTGTGTATCCCAGCTCCCTGTGTCCCAGCTCCCTGTATCCCAGCTCCCTGTATCCCAGCTCCCTGTGTATCCCAGCTCCCTGTGTCCCAGCTCCCTGTATCCCAGCTCCCTGTGTATCCCAGCTCCCTGTATCCCCGCTCCCTGTGTCCCAGCTCCCTGTATCCCAGCTCCCTGTGTATCCCCGCTCCCTGTGTCCCAGCTCCCTGTATCCCCGCTCCCTGTGTATCCCAGCTCCCTGTGTATCCCAGCTCCCTGTGTCCCAGCTCCCTGTATCCCAGCTCCCTGTGTATCCCAGCTCCCTGTATCCCAGCTCCCTGTGTATCCCTGCTCCCTGTGTATCCCAGTTCCCTGTATCCCAGCTCCCTGTGTATCCCAGCTCCCTGTGTCCCAGCTCCCTGTGTATCCCAGCTCCCTGTATCCCAGCCCACTGTGTCCCAGCTCCCTGTGTGTCCCAGCTCCCTGTGTCCCAACTCCCGGTGTATCCCAGCTCCCTGTATCCCAGCTCCCTGTGTCCCAGCTCCCTGTATCCCATCTCCCTGTGTATCCCAGCTCCCTGTATCCCAGCTCCCTGTATATCCCAGCTCCCTGTGTCCCAGCTCCCTGTATCCCAGCTCCCTGTGTATCCCAGCCCCCTGTGAATCCGAGCTCCCTGTGTATCCCAGCTCTCTGTATCCCAGCTCCCTGTGTCCCAGCTCCCAGTGTATTTGAGCTCCCTGTATCCCAGCTCCCTGTGTCCCAGCTCCCTGTACCCCAGCTCCCTGTGTATCCCAGCTCTCTGTATCCCAGCTCCCTGTGTCCCAGCTCCCTGTGTATCCCAACTCCCTGTATCCCAGCCCACTGTGTCCCAGCTCCCTGTGTGTCCCAGCTCCCTGTGTCCCAACTCCCGGTGTATCCCAGCTCCCTGTATCCCAGCTTCCTGTGTCCCAGCTCCCTGTATCCCAGCTCCCTGTATCCCATCTCCCTGTATATCCCAGCTCCCTGTATCCCAGCTCCCTGTATATCCCAGCTCCCTGTGTCCCAGCTCCCTGTATCCCAGCTCCCTGTGTATCCCAGCCCCCTGTGAATCCCAGCTCCCTGTGTATCCCAGCTCCCTGTGTATCCCAGCTCTCTGTATCCCAGCTCCCTGTGTCCCAGCTCCCTGTGTATCCCAGCTCCCTGTATCCCTGCTCCCTGTGTCCCAGCTCCCTGTACCCCAGCTCCCTGTGTCCCAGCTCCCTGTATCCCAGCTCCCTGTGTATCCCAGCTCCATGTATCCCAGCTCCCTGTATCCCAGCTCCCTGTGTATCCCAGCTCCCTGTGTCCCAGCTCCCTGTATCCCAGCTCCCTGTGTCCCAGCTCCCTGTATCCCAGCTCCCTGTGTATCCCAGCTCCCTGTGTATCCCAGTTCCCTGTATCCCAGCTCCCTGTGTATCCCAGCTCCCTGTGTATCTCTGCTCCCTGTGTATCCCAACTCCCTGTGTGCCAGCTCCCTGTGTCCCAGCTCCCTGTGTATCCCAGCTCCCTGTGTCCCAGCTCCCTGTATCCCCGCTCCCTGTGTATCCCAGCTCCCTGTGTCCCAGCTCCCTGTATCCCCGCTCCCTGTGTATCCCAGCTCCCTGTGTATCCCAGCTCCCTGTGTCCCAGCTCCCTGTATCCCAGCTCCCTGTGTATCCCAGCTCCCTGTGTCCCAGCTCCCTGTATCCCCGCTCCCTGTGTATCCCAGCTCCCTGTGTATCCCAGCTCCCTGTATCCCAGCTCCCTGTATCCCAGCTCCCTGTGTATCCCAGCTCCCTGTATCCCAGCTCCCTGTGTATCCCAGCTCCCTGTGTATCCCAGCTCCCTGTATCCCCTCTCCCTGTGTATCCCAGCTCCCTGTCTCCCAGCTCCCTGTAGCCCAGCTCCCTGTGTATCCCAGCTCCCTGTGTATCCCAGCTCCCTGTGTCCCAGCTCCCTGTATCCCAGCTCCCTGTGTATTCCAGCTCCCTGTGTATCCCAGCTCCCTGTGTATCCCAGCTCCCTGTGTCCCAGCTCCCTGTATCCCCGCTCCCTGTGTATTCCAGCTCCCTGTGTCCCAGCTCCCTGTATCCCAGCTCCCTGTATCCCAGCTCCCTGTGTATCCCAGCTCCCTGTGTCCCAGCTCCCTGTATCCCAGCTCCCTGTGTATCCCAGCTCCCTGTGTCCCAGCTCCCTGTATCCCAGCTCCCTGTGTACCCCAGCTCCCTGTGTCCCAGCTCCCTGTATCCCAGCTCCCTGTGTATCCCAGCTCCCTGTATCCCAGCTCCCTGTATCCCAGCTCCCTGTGTATCCCAGCTCCCTGTGTCCCAGCTCCCTGTATCCCAGCTCCCTGTGTCCCAGCTCCCTGAATCACAGCTCCCTGTGTATCCCAGCTCCCTGTATCCCACTCCCTGTGTCCCAGCTCCCTGTATCCCAGCTCCCTGTGTATCCCAGCTCCCTGTGTCCCAGCTCCCTGTATCCCCGCTCCCTGTGTATCCCAGCTCCCTGTGTATCCCAGCTCCCTGTGTCCCACCTCCCTGTATCCCAGCTCCCTGTGTATCCCAGCTCCCTGTATCCCAGCTCCCTGTGTATCCCTGCTCCCTGTGTATCCCAGTTCCCTGTATCCCAGCTCCCTGTGTATCCCAGCTCCCTGTGTCCCAGCTCCCTGTACCCCAGCTCCCTGTGTATCCCAGCTTCTATATCTCAGCTCCCTGTGTCCCAGCTCCCTGTGTATCCCAGCTCCCTGTGTCCCAACTCCCGGTGTATCCCAGCTCCCTGTGTCCCAGCTCCCTGTATCCCAGCTCCCTGTGTCCCAGCTCCCTGTATCCCAGCTCCCTGTGTATCCCTGCTCCCTGTGTATCCCAGCTCCATGTATCCCAGCTCCCTGTATCCCAGCTCCCTGTGTATCCCAGCTCCCTGTGTCCCAGCTCCCTGTATCCCAGCTCCCTGTGTCCCAGCTCCCTGTATCCCAGCTCCCTGTGTATCCCTGCTCCCTGTGTATCCCAGCTCCCTGTATCCCAGCCCACTGTGTCCCAGCTCCCTGTGTGTCCCATCTCCCTGTGTCCCAACTCCCGGTGTATCCCAGCTCCCTGTATCCCAGCTCCCTGTGTCCCAGCTCCCTGTATCCCATCTCCCTGTGTATCCCAGCTCCCTGTATCCCAGCTCCCTGTATATCCCAGCTCCCTGTGTCCCAGCTCCCTGTATCCCAGCTCCCTGTGTATCCCAGCCCCCTGTGAATCCCAGCTCCCTGTGTATCCCAGCTCCCTGTGTATCCCAGCTCTCTGTATCCCAGCTCCCTGTGTATCCCAGCTCCCTGTATCCCAGCTCCCTGTGTCCCAGCTCCCTGTACCCCAGCTCCCTGTGTATCCCAGCTCTCTGTATCCCAGCTCCCTGTGTCCCAGCTCCCTGTGTATCCCAGCTCCCTGTATCCCAGCTCCCTGTATCCCACCTCCCTGTGTATCCCAACTCCCTGTATCCCAGCCCACTGTGTCCCAGCTCCCTGTGTGTCCCAGCTCCCTGTGTCCCAACTCCCGGTGTATCCCAGCTCCCTGTATCCCTGCTTCCTGTGTCCCAGCTCCCTGTATCCCAGCTCCCTGTATCCCATCTCCCTGTGTATCCCAGCTCCCTGTATCCCAGCTCCCTGTATATCCCAGCTCCCTGTGTCCCAGCTCCCTGTATCCCACCTCCCTGTGTATCCCAGCCCCCTGTGAATCCCAGCTCCCTGTGTATCCCAGCTCCCTGTGTATCCCAGCTCACTGTATCCCAGCTCCCTGTGTCCCAGCTCCCTGTGTATCCCAGCTCCCTGTATCCCTGCTCCCTGTGTCCCAGCTCCCTGTACCCCAGCTCCCTGTGTATCCCAGCTCTCTGTATCCCAGCTCCCTGTGTCCCAGATCCCTGTGTATCCCAGCTCCCTGTACCCCAGCTCCCTGTGTATCCCAGCTTCTATATCTCAGCTCCCTGTGTCCCAGCTCCCTGTGTATCCCAGCTCCCTGTGTCCCAGCTCCCTGTGTATCCCAGATCCCTGTATCCCAGCTCCCTGTGTATCCCAGCTCCCTGTATCCCAGCTCCCTGTGTATCCCAGCTCCCTGTGTCCTAGCTCCCTGTATCCCAGCTCCCTGAGTCCCAGCTCCCTGCACCCCAGCTCCCTCTCTATCCGCGCTCCCTGTGTATTCCAGCTCCCTGTAACCCAGCTCCCTGTGTATCCCAGCTCCCTGTGTCTCAGCTCCCGGTATCCCAGCTCCCTGTGTATCGCAGCTCGCTGTATCCCAGCTCACTGTGCGTCCCAGCTCCCTGTATTCCAGATCCCTGTGTATCCCAGCTCCTTGTATCCCAGCTAGCTGTATCCCAGCTCCCTGTGTATCCCAGCTCCCTGTATCCCAGCCCACTGTGTCCCAGCTCCCTGTGTGTCCCAGCTCCCTGTGTCCCAACTCCCGGTGTATCCCAGCTCCCTGTATCCCAGCTCCCTGTGTCCCAGCTCCCTGTATCCCATCTCCCTGTGTATCCCAGCTCCCTGTATCCCAGCTCCCTGTATATCCCAGCTCCCTGTGTCCCAGCTCCCTGTATCCCAGCTCCCTGTGTATCCCAGCCCCCTGTGAATCCGAGCTCCCTGTGTATCCCAGCTCTCTGTATCCCAGCTCCCTGTGTCCCAGCTCCCTGTGTATCCCAGCTCCCTGTATCCCAGCTCCCTGTGTCCCAGCTCCCTGTACACCAGCTCCCTGTGTCCCAGCTCCCTGTATCCCAGCTCCCTGTGTATCCCAGCTCCATGTATCCCAGCTCCCTGTATCCCAGCTCCCTGTGTATCCCAGCTCCCTGTGTCCCAGCTCCCTGTATCCCAGCTCCCTGTGTCCCAGCTCCCTGTATCCCAGCTCCCTGTGTATCCCAGCTCCCTGGGTATCCCAGTTCCCTGTATCCCAGCTCCCTGTGTATCCCAGCTCCCTGTGTATCTCTGCTCCCTGTGTATCCCAACTCCCTGTGTGCCAGCTCCCTGTGTCCCAGCTCCCTGTGTCCCAGCTCCCTGTGTCCCAGCTCCCTGTATCCCCGCTCCCTGTGTATCCCAGCTCCCTGTGTCCCAGCTCCCTGTATCCCCGCTCCCTGTGTATCCCAGCTCCCTGTGTCTCCCAGCTCCCTGTGTCCCAGCTCCCTGTATCCCAGCTCCCTGTGTATCCCAGCTCCATGTGTCCCAGCTCCCTGTATCCCCGCTCCCTGTGTATCCCAGCTCCCTGTGTATCCCAGCTCCCTGTATCCCAGCTCCCTGTATCCCAGCTCCCTGTGTATCCCAGCTCCCTGTATCCCTGCTCCCTGTGTATCCCTGCTCCCTGTGTATCCCAGCTCCCTGTATCCCCGCTCCCTGTGTATCCCAGCTCCCTGTCTCCCAGCTCCCTGTAGCCCAGCTCCCTGTGTATCCCAGCTCCCTGTGTATCCCAGCTCCCTGTGTCCCAGCTCCCTGTATCCCAGCTCCCTGTGTATCCCAACTCCCTGTGTGCCAGCTCCCTGTGTCCCAGCTCCCTGTGTCCCAGCTCCCTGTATCCCTGCTCCCTGTGTATCCCAGCTCCCTGTGTCCCAGCTCCCTGTATCCCCGCTCCCTGTGTATCCCAGCTCCCTGTGTATCCCAGCTCCCTGTGTCCCAGCTCCCTGTATCCCAGCTCCCTGTGTATCCCAGCTCCCTGTGTCCCAGCTCCCTGTATCCCCGCTCCCTGTGTATCCCAGCTCCCTGTGTATCCCAGCTCCCTGTGTATCCCAGCTCCCTGTATCCCAGCTCCCTGTGTATCCCAGCTCCCTGTGTCCCAGCTCCCTGTATCCCCGCTCCCTGTGTATCCCAGCTCCCTGTGTATCCCAGCTCCCTGTGTCCCAGCTCCCTGTATCCCAGCTCCCTGTGTATCCCAGCTCCCTGTATCCCAGCTCCCTGTGTATCCCAGCTCCCTGTGTATCCCAGCTCCCTGTGTCCCAGCTCCCTGTATCCCAGCTCCCTGTGTCTCCCAGCTCCCTGTATCCCCGCTCCCTGTGTATCCCAGCTCCCTGTGTCCCAGCTCCCTGTATCCCAGCTCCCTGTATCCCAGCTCCCTGTATCCCAGCTCCCTGTGTATCCCAGCTCCCTGTGTCCCAGCTCCCTGTGTCCCAGCTCCCTGTATCCCAGCTCCCTGTGTATCCCAGCTCCCTGTGTCCCAGCTCCCTGTATCCCAGCTCCCTGTATCCCAGCTCCCTGTGTATCCCAGCTCCCTGTGTCCCAGCTCCCTGTATCCCAGCTCCCTGTATCCCAGCTCCCTGTGTATCCCAGCTCCCTGTGTCCCAGCTCCCTGTATCCCAGCTCCCTGTGTATCCCAGCTCCCTGTATCCCGCTCCCTGTGTCCCAGCTCCCTGTATCCCAGCTCCCTGTGTATCCCCGCTCCCTGTGTCCCAGCTCCCTGTATCCCCGCTCCCTGTGTATCCCAGCTCCCTGTGTATCCCAGCTCCCTGTGTCCCAGCTCCCTGTATCCCAGCTCCCTGTGTATCCCAGCTCCCTGTATCCCAGCTCCCTGTGTATCCCTGCTCCCTGTGTATCCCAGTTCCCTGTATCCCAGCTCCCTGTGTATCCCAGCTCCCTGTGTCCCAGCTCCCTGTGTATCCCAGCTCCCTGTATCCCAGCCCACTGTGTCCCAGCTCCCTGTGTGTCCCAGCTCCCTGTGTCCCAACTCCCGGTGTATGCCAGCTCCCTGTATCCCAGCTCCCTGTGTCCCAGCTCCCTGTATCCCATCTCCCTGTGTATCCCAGCTCCCTGTATCCCAGCTCCCTGTATATCCCAGCTCCCTGTGTCCCAGCTCCCTGTATCCCAGCTCCCTGTGTATCCCAGCCCCCTGTGAATCCGAGCTCCCTGTGTATCCCAGCTCTCTGTATCCCAGCTCCCTGTGTCCCAGCTCCCAGTGTATCCCAGCTCCCTGTATCCCAGCTCCCTGTGTCCCAGCTCCCTGTACCCCAGCTCCCTGTGTATCCCAGCTCTCTGTATCCCAGCTCCCTGTGTCCCAGCTCCCTGTGTATCCCAACTCCCTGTATCCCAGCCCACTGTGTCCCAGCTCCCTGTGTGTCCCAGCTCCCTGTGTCCCAACTCCCGGTGTATCCCAGCTCCCTGTATCCCAGCTTCCTGTGTCCCAGCTCCCTGTATCCCAGCTCCCTGTATCCCATCTCCCTGTGTATCCCAGCTCCCTGTATCCCAGCTCCCTGTATATCCCAGCTCCCTGTGTCCCAGCTCCCTGTATCCCAGCTCCCTGTGTATCCCAGCCCCCTGTGAATCCCAGCTCCCTGTGTATCCCAGCTCCCTGTGTATCCCAGCTCTCTGTATCCCAGCTCCCTGTGTCCCAGCTCCCTGTGTATCCCAGCTCCCTGTATCCCTGCTCCCTGTGTCCCAGCTCCCTGTACCCCAGCTCCCTGTGTCCCAGCTCCCTGTATCCCAGCTCCCTGTGTATCCCAGCTCCCTGTGTCCCAGCTCCCTGTCTCCCCGCTCCCTGTGTATCCCAGCTCCCTGTGTATCCCAGCTCCCTGTATCCCAGCTCCCTGTATCCCAGCTCCCTGTGTATCCCTGCTCCCTGTGTATCCCAGCTCCCTGTATCCCCGCTCCCTGTGTATCCCAGCTCCCTGTCTCCCAGCTCCCTGTAGCCCAGCTCCCTGTGTATCCCAGCTCCCTGTGTATCCCAGCTCCCTGTGTCCCAGCTCCCTGTATCCCAGCTCCCTGTGTATTCCAGCTCCCTGTGTATCCCAGCTCCCTGTGTATCCCAGCTCCCTGTGTCCCAGCTCCCTGTATCCCCGCTCCCTGTGTATTCCAGCTCCCTGTGTCCCAGCTCCCTGTATCCCAGCTCCCTGTATCCCAGCTCCCTGTATCCCAGCTCCCTGCGTATCCCAGCTCCCTGTGTCCCAGCTCCCTGTATCCCAGCTCCCTGTGTATCCCAGCTCCCTGTGTCCCAGCTCCCTGTATCCCAGCTCCCTGTGTATCCCAGCTCCCTGTATCCCAGCTCCCTGTATCCCAGCTCCCTGTGTATCCCAGCTCCCTGTGTCCCAGCTCCCTGTATCCCAGCTCCCTGTGTATCCCAGCTCCCTGTATCCCAGCTCCCTGTATCCCAGCTCCCTGTGTATCCCAGCTCCCTGTGTCCCAGCTCCCTGTATCCCAGCTCCCTGTGTCCCTGCTCCCTGAATCACAGCTCCCTGTGTATCCCAGCTCCCTGTATCCCCACTCCCTGTGTCCCAGCTCCCTGTATCCCAGCTCCCTGTGTATCCCAGCTCCCTGTGTCCCAGCTCCCTGTATCCCCGCTCCCTGTGTATCCCAGCTCCCTGTGTATCCCAGCTCCCTGTGTCCCACCTCCCTGTATCCCAGCTCCCTGTGTATCCCAGCTCCCTGTATCCCAGCTCCCTGTGTATCCCTGCTCCCTGTGTATCCCAGTTCCCTGTATCCCAGCTCCCTGTGTATCCCAGCTCCCTGTGTCCCAGCCCACTGTGTCCCAGCTCCCTGTGTGTCCCATCTCCCTGTGTCCCAACTCCCGGTGTATCCCAGCTCCCTGTATCCCAGCTCCCTGTGTCCCAGCTCCCTGCATCCCATCTCCCTGTGTATCCCAGCTCCCTGTATCCCAGCTCCCTGTATATCCCAGCTCCCTGTGTCCCAGCTCCCTGTATCCCAGCTCCCTGTGTATCCCAGCCCCCTGTGAATCCCAGCTCCCTGTGTATCCCAGCTCCCTGTGTATCCCAGCTCTCTGTATCCCAGCTCCCTGTGTATCCCAGCTCCCTGTATCCCAGCTCCCTGTGTCCCAGCTCCCTGTACCCCAGCTCCCTGTGTATCCCAGCTCTCTGTATCCCAGCTCCCTGTCCCAGCTCCCTGTGTATCCCAGCTCCCTGTATCCCAGCTCCCTGTATCCCAGCTCCCTGTGTATCCCAACTCCCTGTATCCCAGCCCACTGTGTCCCAGCTCCCTGTGTGTCCCAGCTCCCTGTGTCCCAACTCCCGGTGTATCCCAGCTCCCTGTATCCCTGCTTCCTGTGTCCCAGCTCCCTGTATCCCAGCTCCCTGTATCCCATCTCCCTGTGTATCCCAGCTCCCTGTATCCCAGCTCCCTGTGTATCCCAGCTCCCTGTGTCCCAGCTCCCTGTATCCCACCTCCCTGTGTATCCCAGCCCCCTGTGAATCCCAGCTCCCTGTGTATCCCAGCTCCCTGTGTATCCCAGCTCACTGTATCCCAGCTCCCTGTGTCCCAGCTCCCTGTGTATCCCAGCTCCCTGTATCCCTGCTCCCTGTGTCCCAGCTCCCTGTACCCCAGCTCCCTGTGTATCCCAGCTCTCTGTATCCCAGCTCCCTGTGTCCCAGATCCCTGTGTATCCCAGCTCCCTGATCCCAGCTCCCTGTATCCCACCTCCCTGTGTATCCCAACTCCCTGTATCCCAGCTCCCTGTATCCCAGCTCCCTGTGTCCCAGCTCCCTGTATCCCACCTCCCTGTGTATCCCAACTCCCTGTATCCCAGCTCCCTGTATCCCAGCTCCCTGTGTCCCAGCTCCCTGTATCCCAGCTCCCTGTGTATCCCTGCTCCCTGTGTATCCCAGCTCCCTGTATCCCAGCCCACTGTGTCCCAGCTCCCTGTGTGTCCCATCTCCCTGTGTCCCAACTCCCGGTGTATCCCAGCTCCCTGTATCCCAGCTCCCTGTGTCCCAGCTCCCTGTATCCCATCTCCCTGTGTATCCCAGCTCCCTGTATCCCAGCTCCCTGTATATCCCAGCTCCCTGTGTCCCAGCTCCCTGTATCCCAGCTCCCTGTGTATCCCAGCCCCCTGTGAATCCCAGCTCCCTGTGTATCCCAGCTCCCTGTGTATCCCAGCTCTCTGTATCCCAGCTCCCTGTGTATCCCAGCTCCCTGTATCCCAGCTCCCTGTGTCCCAGCTCCCTGTACCCCAGCTCCCTGTGTATCCCAGCTCTCTGTATCCCAGCTCCCTGTGTCCCAGCTCCCTGTGTATCCCAGTTCCCTGTATCCCAGCTCCCTGTATCCCACCTCCCTGTGTATCCCAACTCCCTGTATCCCAGCCCACTGTGTCCCAGCTCCCTGTGTGTCCCAGCTCCCTGTGTCCCAACTCCCGGTGTATCCCAGCTCCCTGTATCCCTGCTTCCTGTGTCCCAGCTCCCTGTATCCCAGCTCCCTGTATCCCATCTCCCTGTGTATCCCAGCTCCCTGTATCCCAGCTCCCTGTATATCCCAGCTCCCTGTGTCCCAGCTCCCTGTATCCCACCTCCCTGTGTATCCCAGCCCCCTGTGAATCCCAGCTCCCTGTGTATCCCAGCTCCCTGTGTATCCCAGCTCACTGTATCCCAGCTCCCTGTGTCCCAGCTCCCTGTGTATCCCAGCTCCCTGTATCCCTGCTCCCTGTGTCCCAGCTCCCTGTACCCCAGCTCCCTGTGTATCCCAGCTCTCTGTATCCCAGCTCCCTGTGTCCCAGATCCCTGTGTATCCCAGCTCCCTGTACCCCAGCTCCCTGTGTATCCCAGCTTCTATATCTCAGCTCCCTGTGTCCCAGCTCCCTGTGTATCCCAGCTCCCTGTGTCCCAGCTCCCTGTGTATCCCAGATCCCTGTATCCCAGCTCCCTGTGTATCCCAGCTCCCTGTATCCCAGCTCCCTGTGTATCCCAGCTCCCTGTGTCCTAGCTCCCTGTATCCCAGCTCCCTGAGTCCCAGCTCCCTGCACCCCAGCTCCCTCTCTATCCGCGCTCCCTGTGTATTCCAGCTCCCTGTAACCCAGCTCCCTGTGTATCCCAGCTCCCTGTGTCTCAGCTCCCGGTATCCCAGCTCCCTGTGTATCGCAGCTCGCTGTATCCCAGCTCACTGTGCATCCCAGCTCCCTGTATTCCAGATCCCTGTGTATCCCAGCTCCTTGTATCCCAGCTAGCTGTATCCCAGCTCCCTGTGTATCCCAGCTCCCTGTATCCCAGCCCACTGTGTCCCAGCTCCCTGTGTGTCCCAGCTCCCTGTGTCCCAACTCCCGGTGTATCCCAGCTCCCTGTATCCCAGCTCCCTGTGTCCCAGCTCCCTGTATCCCATCTCCCTGTGTATCCCAGCTCCCTGTATCCCAGCTCCCTGTATATCCCAGCTCCCTGTGTCCCAGCTCCCTGTATCCCAGCTCCCTGTGTATCCCAGCCCCCTGTGAATCCGAGCTCCCTGTGTATCCCAGCTCTCTGTATCCCAGCTCCCTGTGTCCCAGCTCCCTGTGTATCCCAGCTCCCTGTATCCCAGCTCCCTGTGTCCCAGCTCCCTGTACCCCAGCTCCCTGTGTATCCCAGCTCTCTGTATCCCAGCTCCCTGTGTCCCTGATCCCTGTGTATCCCAACTCCCTGTATCCCAGCCCACTGTGTCCCAGCTCCCTGTGTGTCCCAGCTCCCTGTGTCCCAACTCCCGGTGTATCCCAGCTCCCTGTATCCCAGCTTCCTGTGTCCCAGCTCCCTGTATCCCAGCTCCCTGTATCCCATCTCCCTGTGTATCCCAGCTCCCTGTATCCCAGCTCCCTGTATATCCCAGCTCCCTGTGTCCCAGCTCCCTGTATCCCAGCTCCCTGTGTATCCCAGCCCCCTGTGAATCCCAGCTCACTGTGTATCCCAGCTCCCTGTGTATCCCAGCTCTCTGTATCCCAGCTCCCTGTGTCCCAGCTCCCTGTGTATCCCAGCTCCCTGTATCCCTGCTCCCTGTGTCCCAGCTCCCTGTACCCCAGCTCCCTGTGTCCCAGCTCCCTGTATCCCAGCTCCCTGTGTATCCCAGCTCCATGTATCCCAGCTCCCTGTATCCCAGCTCCCTGTGTATCCCAGCTCCCTGTGTCCCAGCTCCCTGTATCCCAGCTCCCTGTGTCCCAGCTCCCTGTATCCCAGCTCCCTGTGTATCCCAGCTCCCTGGGTATCCCAGTTCCCTGTATCCCAGCTCCCTGTGTATCCCAGCTCCCTGTGTATCTCTGCTCCCTGTGTATCCCAACTCCCTGTGTGCCAGCTCCCTGTGTGCCAGCTCCCTGTGTCCCAGCTCCCTGTATCCCCGCTCCCTGTGTATCCCAGCTCCCTGTGTCCCAGCTCCCTGTATCCCCGCTCCCTGTGTATCCCAGCTCCCTGTGTATCCCAGCTCCCTGTGTCCCAGCTCCCTGTATCCCAGCTCCCTGTGTATCCCAGCTCCCTGTGTCCCAGCTCCCTGTATCCCCGCTCCCTGTGTATCCCAGCTCCCTGTGTATCCCAGCTCCCTGTATCCCAGCTCCCTGTATCCCAGCTCCCTGTATCCCAGCTCCCTGTGTATCCCAGCTCCCTGTGTCCCAGCTCCCTGTATCCCAGCTCCCTGTGTCCCAGCTCCCTGTATCCCAGCTCCCTGTGTATCCCAGCTCCCTGGGTATCCCAGTTCCCTGTATCCCAGCTCCCTGTGTATCCCAGCTCCCTGTGTATCTCTGCTCCCTGTGTATCCCAACTCCCTGTGTGCCAGCTCCCTGTGTCCCAGCTCCCTGTGTCCCAGCTCCCTGTGTCCCAGCTCCCTGTATCCCCGCTCCCTGTGTATCCCAGCTCCCTGTGTCCCAGCTCCCTGTATCCCCGCTCCCTGTGTATCCCAGCTCCCTGTGTATCCCAGCTCCCTGTGTCCCAGCTCCCTGTATCCCAGCTCCCTGTGTATCCCAGCTCCATGTGTCCCAGCTCCCTGTATCCCCGCTCCCTGTGTATCCCAGCTCCCTGTGTATCCCAGCTCCCTGTATCCCAGCTCCCTGTATCCCAGCTCCCTGTGTATCCCAGCTCCCTGTATCCCTGCTCCCTGTGTATCCCTGCTCCCTGTGTATCCCAGCTCCCTGTATCCCCGCTCCCTGTGTATCCCAGCTCCCTGTCTCCCAGCTCCCTGTAGCCCAGCTCCCTGTGTATCCCAGCTCCCTGTGTATCCCAGCTCCCTGTGTCCCAGCTCCCTGTATCCCAGCTCCCTGTGTATCCCAACTCCCTGTGTGCCAGCTCCCTGTGTCCCAGCTCCCTGTGTCCCAGCTCCCTGTATCCCTGCTCCCTGTGTATCCCAGCTCCCTGTGTCCCAGCTCCCTGTATCCCCGCTCCCTGTGTATCCCAGCTCCCTGTGTATCCCAGCTCCCTGTGTCCCAGCTCCCTGTATCCCAGCTCCCTGTGTATCCCAGCTCCCTGTGTCCCAGCTCCCTGTATCCCCGCTCCCTGTGTATCCCAGCTCCCTGTGTATCCCAGCTCCCTGTGTATCCCAGCTCCCTGTATCCCAGCTCCCTGTGTATCCCAGCTCCCTGTGTCCCAGCTCCCTGTATCCCCGCTCCCTGTGTATCCCAGCTCCCTGTGTATCCCAGCTCCCTGTGTCCCAGCTCCCTGTATCCCAGCTCCCTGTGTATCCCAGCTCCCTGTATCCCAGCTCCCTGTGTATCCCAGCTCCCTGTGTATCCCAGCTCCCTGTGTCCCAGCTCCCTGTATCCCAGCTCCCTGTGTATCCCAGCTCCCTGTATCCCCGCTCCCTGTGTATCCCAGCTCCCTGTGTCCCAGCTCCCTGTATCCCAGCTCCCTGTATCCCAGCTCCCTGTATCCCAGCTCCCTGTGTATCCCAGCTCCCTGTGTCCCAGCTCCCTGTGTCCCAGCTCCCTGTATCCCAGCTCCCTGTGTATCCCAGCTCCCTGTGTCCCAGCTCCCTGTATCCCAGCTCCCTGTATCCCAGCTCCCTGTGTATCCCAGCTCCCTGTGTCCCAGCTCCCTGTATCCCAGCTCCCTGTATCCCAGCTCCCTGTGTATCCCAGCTCCCTGTGTCCCAGCTCCCTGTATCCCAGCTCCCTGTGTATCCCAGCTCCCTGTATCCCCGCTCCCTGTGTCCCAGCTCCCTGTATCCCAGCTCCCTGTGTATCCCCGCTCCCTGTGTCCCAGCTCCCTGTATCCCCGCTCCCTGTGTATCCCAGCTCCCTGTGTATCCCAGCTCCCTGTGTCCCAGCTCCCTGTATCCCAGCTCCCTGTGTATCCCAGCTCCCTGTATCCCAGCTCCCTGTGTATCCCTGCTCCCTGTGTATCCCAGTTCCCTGTATCCCAGCTCCCTGTGTATCCCAGCTCCCTGTGTCCCAGCTCCCTGTGTATCCCAGCTCCCTGTATCCCAGCCCACTGTGTCCCAGCTCCCTGTGTGTCCCAGCTCCCTGTGTCCCAACTCCCGGTGTATGCCAGCTCCCTGTATCCCAGCTCCCTGTGTCCCAGCTCCCTGTATCCCATCTCCCTGTGTATCCCAGCTCCCTGTATCCCAGCTCCCTGTATATCCCAGCTCCCTGTGTCCCAGCTCCCTGTATCCCAGCTCCCTGTGTATCCCAGCCCCCTGTGAATCCGAGCTCCCTGTGTATCCCAGCTCTCTGTATCCCAGCTCCCTGTGTCCCAGCTCCCAGTGTATCCCAGCTCCCTGTATCCCAGCTCCCTGTGTCCCAGCTCCCTGTACCCCAGCTCCCTGTGTATCCCAGCTCTCTGTATCCCAGCTCCCTGTGTCCCAGCTCCCTGTGTATCCCAACTCCCTGTATCCCAGCCCACTGTGTCCCAGCTCCCTGTGTGTCCCAGCTCCCTGTGTCCCAACTCCCGGTGTATCCCAGCTCCCTGTATCCCAGCTTCCTGTGTCCCAGCTCCCTGTATCCCAGCTCCCTGTATCCCATCTCCCTGTGTATCCCAGCTCCCTGTATCCCAGCTCCCTGTATATCCCAGCTCCCTGTGTCCCAGCTCCCTGTATCCCAGCTCCCTGTGTATCCCAGCCCCCTGTGAATCCCAGCTCCCTGTGTATCCCAGCTCCCTGTGTATCCCAGCTCTCTGTATCCCAGCTCCCTGTGTCCCAGCTCCCTGTGTATCCCAGCTCCCTGTATCCCTGCTCCCTGTGTCCCAGCTCCCTGTACCCCAGCTCCCTGTGTCCCAGCTCCCTGTATCCCAGCTCCCTGTGTATCCCAGCTCCCTGTGTCCCAGCTCCCTGTATCCCCGCTCCCTGTGTATCCCAGCTCCCTGTGTATCCCAGCTCCCTGTATCCCAGCTCCCTGTATCCCAGCTCCCTGTGTATCCCTGCTCCCTGTGTATCCCAGCTCCCTGTATCCCCGCTCCCTGTGTATCCCAGCTCCCTGTCTCCCAGCTCCCTGTAGCCCAGCTCCCTGTGTATCCCAGCTCCCTGTGTATCCCAGCTCCCTGTGTCCCAGCTCCCTGTATCCCAGCTCCCTGTGTATTCCAGCTCCCTGTGTATCCCAGCTCCCTGTGTATCCCAGCTCCCTGTGTCCCAGCTCCCTGTATCCCCGCTCCCTGTGTATTCCAGCTCCCTGTGTCCCAGCTCCCTGTATCCCAGCTCCCTGTATCCCAGCTCCCTGTATCCCAGCTCCCTGCGTATCCCAGCTCCCTGTGTCCCAGCTCCCTGTATCCCAGCTCCCTGTGTATCCCAGCTCCCTGTGTCCCAGCTCCCTGTATCCCAGCTCCCTGTGTATCCCAGCTCCCTGTATCCCAGCTCCCTGTATCCCAGCTCCCTGTGTATCCCAGCTCCCTGTGTCCCAGCTCCCTGTATCCCAGCTCCCTGTGTATCCCAGCTCCCTGTATCCCAGCTCCCTGTATCCCAGCTCCCTGTGTATCCCAGCTCCCTGTGTCCCAGCTCCCTGTATCCCAGCTCCCTGTGTCCCTGCTCCCTGAATCACAGCTCCCTGTGTATCCCAGCTCCCTGTATCCCCACTCCCTGTGTCCCAGCTCCCTGTATCCCAGCTCCCTGTGTATCCCAGCTCCCTGTGTCCCAGCTCCCTGTATCCCCGCTCCCTGTGTATCCCAGCTCCCTGTGTATCCCAGCTCCCTGTGTCCCACCTCCCTGTATCCCAGCTCCCTGTGTATCCCAGCTCCCTGTATCCCAGCTCCCTGTGTATCCCTGCTCCCTGTGTATCCCAGTTCCCTGTATCCCAGCTCCCTGTGTATCCCAGCTCCCTGTGTCCCAGCCCACTGTGTCCCAGCTCCCTGTGTGTCCCATCTCCCTGTGTCCCAACTCCCGGTGTATCCCAGCTCCCTGTATCCCAGCTCCCTGTGTCCCAGCTCCCTGCATCCCATCTCCCTGTGTATCCCAGCTCCCTGTATCCCAGCTCCCTGTATATCCCAGCTCCCTGTGTCCCAGCTCCCTGTATCCCAGCTCCCTGTGTATCCCAGCCCCCTGTGAATCCCAGCTCCCTGTGTATCCCAGCTCCCTGTGTATCCCAGCTCTCTGTATCCCAGCTCCCTGTGTATCCCAGCTCCCTGTATCCCAGCTCCCTGTGTCCCAGCTCCCTGTACCCCAGCTCCCTGTGTATCCCAGCTCTCTGTATCCCAGCTCCCTGTGTCCCAGCTCCCTGTGTATCCCAGCTCCCTGTATCCCAGCTCCCTGTATCCCACCTCCCTGTGTATCCCAACTCCCTGTATCCCAGCCCACTGTTTCCCAGCTCCCTGTGTGTCCCAGCTCCCTGTGTCCCAACTCCCGGTGTATCCCAGCTCCCTGTATCCCTGCTTCCTGTGTCCCAGCTCCCTGTATCCCAGCTCCCTGTATCCCAGCTCCCTGTGTATCCCAGCTCCCTGTATCCCAGCTCCCTGTGTATCCCAGCTCCCTGTGTCCCAGCTCCCTGTATCCCACCTCCCTGTGTATCCCAGCCCCCTGTGAATCCCAGCTCCCTGTGTATCCCAGCTCCCTGTGTATCCCAGCTCACTGTATCCCAGCTCCCTGTGTCCCAGCTCCCTGTGTATCCCAGCTCCCTGTATCCCTGCTCCCTGTGTCCCAGCTCCCTGTACCCCAGCTCCCTGTGTATCCCAGCTCTCTGTATCCCAGCTCCCTGTGTCCCAGATCCCTGTGTATCCCAGCTCCCTGATCCCAGCTCCCTGTATCCCACCTCCCTGTGTATCCCAACTCCCTGTATCCCAGCTCCCTGTATCCCAGCTCCCTGTGTCCCAGCTCCCTGTATCCCACCTCCCTGTGTATCCCAACTCCCTGTATCCCAGCTCCCTGTATCCCAGCTCCCTGTGTCCCAGCTCCCTGTATCCCAGCTCCCTGTGTATCCCTGCTCCCTGTGTATCCCAGCTCCCTGTATCCCAGCCCACTGTGTCCCAGCTCCCTGTGTGTCCCATCTCCCTGTGTCCCAACTCCCGGTGTATCCCAGCTCCCTGTATCCCAGCTCCCTGTGTCCCAGCTCCCTGTATCCCATCTCCCTGTGTATCCCAGCTCCCTGTATCCCAGCTCCCTGTATATCCCAGCTCCCTGTGTCCCAGCTCCCTGTATCCCAGCTCCCTGTGTATCCCAGCCCCCTGTGAATCCCAGCTCCCTGTGTATCCCAGCTCCCTGTGTATCCCAGCTCTCTGTATCCCAGCTCCCTGTGTATCCCAGCTCCCTGTATCCCAGCTCCCTGTGTCCCAGCTCCCTGTACCCCAGCTCCCTGTGTATCCCAGCTCTCTGTATCCCAGCTCCCTGTGTCCCAGCTCCCTGTGTATCCCAGTTCCCTGTATCCCAGCTCCCTGTATCCCACCTCCCTGTGTATCCCAACTCCCTGTATCCCAGCCCACTGTGTCCCAGCTCCCTGTGTGTCCCAGCTCCCTGTGTCCCAACTCCCGGTGTATCCCAGCTCCCTGTATCCCTGCTTCCTGTGTCCCAGCTCCCTGTATCCCAGCTCCCTGTATCCCATCTCCCTGTGTATCCCAGCTCCCTGTATCCCAGCTCCCTGTATATCCCAGCTCCCTGTGTCCCAGCTCCCTGTATCCCACCTCCCTGTGTATCCCAGCCCCCTGTGAATCCCAGCTCCCTGTGTATCCCAGCTCCCTGTGTATCCCAGCTCACTGTATCCCAGCTCCCTGTGTCCCAGCTCCCTGTGTATCCCAGCTCCCTGTATCCCTGCTCCCTGTGTCCCAGCTCCCTGTACCCCAGCTCCCTGTGTATCCCAGCTCTCTGTATCCCAGCTCCCTGTGTCCCAGATCCCTGTGTATCCCAGCTCCCTGTACCCCAGCTCCCTGTGTATCCCAGCTTCTATATCTCAGCTCCCTGTGTCCCAGCTCCCTGTGTATCCCAGCTCCCTGTGTCCCAGCTCCCTGTGTATCCCAGATCCCTGTATCCCAGCTCCCTGTGTATCCCAGCTCCCTGTATCCCAGCTCCCTGTGTATCCCAGCTCCCTGTGTCCTAGCTCCCTGTATCCCAGCTCCCTGAGTCCCAGCTCCCTGCACCCCAGCTCCCTCTCTATCCGCGCTCCCTGTGTATTCCAGCTCCCTGTAACCCAGCTCCCTGTGTATCCCAGCTCCCTGTGTCTCAGCTCCCGGTATCCCAGCTCCCTGTGTATCGCAGCTCGCTGTATCCCAGCTCACTGTGCATCCCAGCTCCCTGTATTCCAGATCCCTGTGTATCCCAGCTCCTTGTATCCCAGCTAGCTGTATCCCAGCTCCCTGTGTATCCCAGCTCCCTGTATCCCAGCCCACTGTGTCCCAGCTCCCTGTGTGTCCCAGCTCCCTGTGTCCCAACTCCCGGTGTATCCCAGCTCCCTGTATCCCAGCTCCCTGTGTCCCAGCTCCCTGTATCCCATCTCCCTGTGTATCCCAGCTCCCTGTATCCCAGCTCCCTGTATATCCCAGCTCCCTGTGTCCCAGCTCCCTGTATCCCAGCTCCCTGTGTATCCCAGCCCCCTGTGAATCCGAGCTCCCTGTGTATCCCAGCTCTCTGTATCCCAGCTCCCTGTGTCCCAGCTCCCTGTGTATCCCAGCTCCCTGTATCCCAGCTCCCTGTGTCCCAGCTCCCTGTACCCCAGCTCCCTGTGTATCCCAGCTCTCTGTATCCCAGCTCCCTGTGTCCCTGATCCCTGTGTATCCCAACTCCCTGTATCCCAGCCCACTGTGTCCCAGCTCCCTGTGTGTCCCAGCTCCCTGTGTCCCAACTCCCGGTGTATCCCAGCTCCCTGTATCCCAGCTTCCTGTGTCCCAGCTCCCTGTATCCCAGCTCCCTGTATCCCAGCTCCCTGTGTATCCCAGCTCCCTGTATCCCAGCTCCCTGTATATCCCAGCTCCCTGTGTCCCAGCTCCCTGTATCCCAGCTCCCTGTGTATCCCAGCCCCCTGTGAATCCCAGCTCACTGTGTATCCCAGCTCCCTGTGTATCCCAGCTCTCTGTATCCCAGCTCCCTGTGTCCCAGCTCCCTGTGTATCCCAGCTCCCTGTATCCCTGCTCCCTGTGTCCCAGCTCCCTGTACCCCAGCTCCCTGTGTCCCAGCTCCCTGTATCCCAGCTCCCTGTGTATCCCAGCTCCATGTATCCCAGCTCCCTGTATCCCAGCTCCCTGTGTATCCCAGCTCCCTGTGTCCCAGCTCCCTGTATCCCAGCTCCCTGTGTCCCAGCTCCCTGTATCCCAGCTCCCTGTGTATCCCAGCTCCCTGGGTATCCCAGTTCCCTGTATCCCAGCTCCCTGTGTATCCCAGCTCCCTGTGTATCTCTGCTCCCTGTGTATCCCAACTCCCTGTGTGCCAGCTCCCTGTGTGCCAGCTCCCTGTGTCCCAGCTCCCTGTATCCCCGCTCCCTGTGTATCCCAGCTCCCTGTGTCCCAGCTCCCTGTATCCCCGCTCCCTGTGTATCCCAGCTCCCTGTGTATCCCAGCTCCCTGTGTCCCAGCTCCCTGTATCCCAGCTCCCTGTGTATCCCAGCTCCCTGTGTCCCAGCTCCCTGTATCCCCGCTCCCTGTGTATCCCAGCTCCCTGTGTATCCCAGCTCCCTGTATCCCAGCTCCCTGTATCCCAGCTCCCTGTGTATCCCAGCTCCCTGTATCCCAGCTCCCTGTGTATCCCTGCTCCCTGTGTATCCCAGCTCCCTGTATCCCCGCTCCCTGTGTATCCCAGCTCCCTGTCTCCCAGCTCCCTGTAGCCCAGCTCCCTGTGTATCCCAGCTCCCTGTGTATCCCAGCTCCCTGTGTCCCAGCTCCCTGTATCCCAGCTCCCTGTGTATTCCAGCTCCCTGTGTCCCAGCTCCCTGTATCCCCGCTCCCTGTGTATTCCAGCTCCCTGTGTCCCAGCTCCCTGTATCCCAGCTCCCTGTATCCCAGCTCCCTGTATCCCAGCTCCCTGTGTATCCCAGCTCCCTGTGTCCCAGCTCCCTGTATCCCAGCTCCCTGTGTATCCCAGCTCCCTGTCTCCCAGCTCCCTGTATCCCAGCTCCCTGTGTATCCCAGCTCCCTGTATCCCAGCTCCCTGTATCCCAGCTCCCTGTGTATCCCAGCTCCCTGTGTCCCAGCTCCCTGTATCCCAGCTCCCTGTGTATCCCAGCTCCCTGTATCCCACCTCCCTGTATCCCAGCTCCCTGTGTATCCCAGCTCCCTGTGTCCCAGCTCCCTGTATCCCAGCTGCCTGTGTCCCAGCTCCCTGTATCACAGCTCCCTGTGTATCCCAGCTCCCTGTATCCCCACTCCCTGTGTCCCAGCTCCCTGTATCCCAGCTCCCTGTGTATCCCAGCTCCCTGTGTCCCAGCTCCCTGTATCCCCACTCCCTGTGTCCCAGCTCCCTGTATCCCAGCTCCCTGTGTCCCAGCTCCCTGTATCCCAGCTCCCTGTGTATCCCAGCTCCCTGTGTATCCCAGCTCCCTGTGTCCCAGCTCCCTGTATCCTGGCTCCCTGTGTATCCCAGCTCCCTGTATCCCAGCTCCCTGTGTATCCCTGCTCCCTGTGTATCCCAGCTCCCTGTATCCCAGCCCACTGTGTCTCAGCTCCCTGTGTGTCCCATCTCCCTGTGTTCCAACTCCCGGTGTATCCCAGCTCCCTGTATCCCAGCTCCCTGTGTCCCAGCTCCCTGTATCCCATCTCCCTGTGTATCCCAGCTCCCTGTATCCCAGCTCCCTGTATATCCCAGCTCCCTGTGTCCCAGCTCCCTGTATCCCAGCTCCCTGTGTATCCCAGCCCCCTGTGAATCCCAGCTCCCTGTGTATCCCAGCTCCCTGTGTATCCCAGCTCTCTGTATCCCAGCTCCCTGTGTATCCCAGCTCCCTGTATCCCAGCTCCTTGTGTCCCAGCTCCCTGTACCCCTGCTCCCTGTGTATCCCAGCTCTCTGTATCCCAGCTCCCTGTGTCCCAGCTCCCTGTGTATCCCAGCTCCCTGTATCCCAGCTCCCTGTATCCCACCTCCCTGTGTATCCCAACTCCCTGTATCCCAGCCCACTGTGTCCCAGCTCCCTGTGTGTCCCAGCTCCCTGTGTCCCAACTCCCGGTGTATCCCAGCTCCCTGTATCCCTGCTTCCTGTGTCCCAGCTCCCTGTATCCCAGCTCCCTGTATCCCATCTCCCTGTGTATCCCAGCTCCCTGTATCCCAGCTCCCTGTATATCCCAGCTCCCTGTGTCCCAGCTCCCTGTATCCCACCTCCCTGTGTATCCCAGCCCCCTGTGAATCCCAGCTCCCTGTGTCTCCCAGCTCCCTGTGTATCCCAGCTCACTGTATCCCAGCTCCCTGTGTCCCACCTCCCTGTGTATCCCAGCTCCCTGTATCCCTGCTCCCTGTGTCCCAGCTCCCTGTACCCCAGCTCCCTGTGTATCCCAGCTCTCTGTATCCCAGCTCCCTGTGTCCCAGATCCCTGTGTATCCCAGCTCCCTGTATCCCAGCTCCCTGTATCCCACCTCCCTGTGTATCCCAACTCCCTGTATCCCAGCTCCCTGTATCCCAGCTCCCTGTGTCCCAGCTCCCTGTACCCCAGCTCCCTGTGTATCCCAGCTTCTATATCTCAGCTCCCTGTGTCCCAGCTCCCTGTGTATCCCAGCTCCCTGTGTCCCAGCTCCCTGTGTATCCCAGATCCCTGTATCCCAGCTCCCTGTGTATCCCAGCTCCCTGTATCCCAGCTCCCTGTGTATCCCAGCTCCCTGTGTCCTAGCTCCCTGTATCCCAGCTCCCTGAGTCCCAGCTCCCTGCACCCCAGCTCCCTCTCTATCCGCGCTCCCTGTGTATCCCAGCTCCCTGTGTCTCAGCTCCCGGTATCCCAGCTCCCTGTGTATCGCAGCTCGCTGTATCCCAGCTCACTGTGCATCCCAGCTCCCTGTATTCCAGATCCCTGTGTATCCCAGCTCCTTGTATCCCAGCTCCCTGTGTCACCGCTCCAAGTATTCCGACTCCCTGTGTCCCAGCTCCCTGTATCTCAGTTCCCTGTGTATCCGAGCTCCCTGTGTATGCCAGCTCCCTGTGTGTCCCAGCTCCCTGTGTATCCCAGCTCCCTGTATCCCAGCTCCTGTATCCCAGCTCCCTGTGTATCCCAGCTCCCTGTATCCCCGCTCCCTGTGTCCCTGCTCCCTGTGTATCCCAGCTCCCCGTGTCCCATCTCCCTGTATCCCAGCACCCAGTATCCCAGTTCCCTGTAACCCAGCTCTCTGTGAATCCCAGCTCCCTGTGTCCCAGCTCCCTGTATCCCAGCTCCCTGTGTCCCAGCTCCCTGTGTCCCAGCTCCCTGTACCCCAGCTCCCTGTGTAACCCAGCTCCCTGTATCCCAGCTCCCTGTATCCCAGCTCCCTGTGTCCCAGCTCCCTGTATCCCAGCTCCCTATGTCCCAGCTCCATGTGTCCGAGCACCCTGCATCCCAGTTCCCTGTGTATCCCAGCTCCCTGCGTCCCAGCTCCCTGTGTATCCCAGCCCACTGTGTATCCCAGCTCCCTTTGTCCCAGCTCCCTGTGTATCCCAGCTCCCTGTGTATCCCAGCTCCCTGTATCCCAGCCCACTGTGTCCCAGCTCCCTGTGTGTCCCAGCTCGCTGTGTCCCAACTCCCTGTGTATTCCAGTTCCCTGTATCCCATCTCCCTGATCCCAGCTCCCTGTGTATCCCAGCTCCCTGTGTCCCAGCTCCCTGTGTATCCCAGCTCACTGTATCCCAGCTCCCTGTGTATTCCAGTTCCCTGTATCCTAGCTCCCTGTGTCCCAGCTCCCTGTATCCCTGCTCCCTGTGTATCCCAGCCCCCTGTGAATCCCAGCTCCCTGTTTATCCCAGCTCCCTGTGTATCCCAGCTCTCTGTATCCCAGCTCCCTGTGTCCCAGCTCCCTGTGTATCCCAGCTCCCTGTATCCCTGCTCCCTGTGTCCCAGCTCTCTGTACCCCAGCTCCCTGTGTATCCCAGCTCTCTGTATCCCAGCTCCCTGTGTCCCAGATCCCTGTGTATCCCAGCTCCCTGTATCCCAGCTCCCTGTATCCCACCTCCCTGAATATCCCAACACCGTGTATCCCAGCTCCCTGTGTATCCCAGCTCTCTGTATCTCAGCTCCCTGTGTCCCAGCTCCCTGTGTATCCCAGCTCCCTGTGTCCCAGCTCCCTGTGTGTCCCAGATCCCTGTATCCCAGCTCCCTGTGTATCCCAGCTCCCTGTATCCTAGCTCCCTGTGTATCCCAGCTCCCTGAGTCCCAGCTCCCTGCACCCCAGCTCCCTGTCTCTCCGCGCTCCTGTGTATTCCAGCTCCCTGTGTATCCCAGCTCCATGTGTCCCAGCTCCCTGTATCCCAGCTCCCTGTGTATCCCAGCTCCCTGTGTCCCAGCTAGCTGTATCCCAGCTCCCTGTGTCACCGCTCCAAGTATTCCGACTCCCTGTGTCCCAGCTCCCTGTATCCCAGTTCCCTGTGTATCCCAGCTCCCTGTGTATCCCAGCTCCCTGTATCCCAGCTCCTGTATCCCAGCTCCCTGTGTATCCCAGCTCCCTGTGTATCCCAGCTCCCTGTATCCCCGCTCCCTGTGTCCCTGCTCCCTGTGTATCCCAGCTCCCTGTGTCCCAGCTCCCGGTGTATCCCAGCTCCCTGTGTATCCCAGCTCCCTGTGTCCCAGCACCCTGTGTATCCCAGCTCCCTGTGTATCCCAGCTCCCTGTGTATCCCAGCTCCCAATTGTATCTCAGCTCCCTGTATTCCAGCTCCCTGTGTATCCCAACTCCCTGTATCCCAGCTCCCTGTGTATCCCAGCTCCCTCTATCCCAGCACCCTGTATCCCAGCTCCCTGTATCCCAGCTCCTTGTATCCCAGTTCCCAGTGCCCCAGCTCCCTGTGTGTCCCAGCTCCCTGTATCCCAGCTGCCTGTATCACACTCGCTGTGTATCCCAGATCCCTGTGTATCCCAGCTCCCCTTGTCCCAGCTTCCTGTGTATCTCAGCTCCCTGTGTCTCCCAGCTCCCTGTGTCCCAGCTCCCTGTATCCCAGCTCCTGTGCGTCCCAGCTCCCTGTATCCCAGCTCCCTGTGTATCCCAGCTCCCTGTGTCCCAGCTCCCGGTGTATCCCGGCTCGCTGTGCATCCCAGCTCCCTGTATCCCAGCTCCCTGTGTATTCCAGCTCCCTGCATCCCAGCTCCCTGTGTCCCCGCTCCAAGTATTCCAACTCCCTGTGTCCAAGCTCCCTGTATCCCAGCTCCCTGTGTATCCCAGCTCCCTGTATCCCAGCTCCCTGTATCCCAGCTCCCTGTATCCCAGCTCCCTGTGTATCCCAGCTCCCTGTATCCCAGCTCCCTGTACCCCAGCTCCCTGTGTCCCAGCTCCCTGTATCCCAGCTCCCTGTGTATCCCAGCCCACTGTGTATCCCAGCTCCCTTTGTCCCAGCTCCCTGTGTATCCTAGCTCCCTGTGTCCCAGCTCCCTGTGTATCCCAGCTCCCTGTGTCCCAGCTCCCTGTATCCCAGCTCTCTGTGTATCCCAGCCCCCTGTGAATCCCAGCTCCCTGTGTATCCCAGCTCCCTGTGTATCCCAGCTCTCTGTATCCCAGTTCCATGTATCCCAGCTCCCTGTATCCCAGCTCCCTGTGTATCCCAGCTCCCTGTATCCCAGCTCCCTGTATCCCAGCTCCCTGTGTCCCAGCTCCCTGTATCCCAGCTCCCTATGTCCCAGCTCCATTTGTCCGAGCACCCTGTATCCCAGTTCCCTGTGTGTCCCAGCTCCCTGTGTATCCCAGCCCACTGTTTATCCCAGCTCCCTTTGTCCCAGCTCCCTGTGTATCCCAGCTCACTGTATCCCAGCTCCCTGTGTATTCCAGTTCCCTGTATCCTAGCTCCCTGTGTCCCAGCTCCCTGTATCCCTGCTCCCTGTGTATCCCAGCCCCCTGTGAATCCCAGCTCCCTGTGTATCCCAGCTCCCTGTGTATCCCAGCTCTCTGTATCCCTGCTCCCTGTGTCCCAGCTCCCTGTACCCCAGCTCTCTGTGTATCCCAGCTCTCTGTATCCCAGCTCCCTGTGTCCCAGATCCCTGTGTATCCCAGCTCCCTGTATCCCAGCTCCCTGTATCCCACATCCCTGTGTATCCCAACTCCCTATATCCCAGCTCCCTGTATCCCAGCTCCCTGTGTATCCCAGCTCTCTGTATCTCAGCTCCCTGTATCCCCGCTCCCTGTGTATCCCAGCTCCCTGTGTCCCAGCTCCCTGTATCCCAGCTCCCTGTATCCCAGCTCCCTGTATCCCAGCTCCCTGTGTATCCCAGCTCCCTGTGTCCCAGCTCCCTGTATCCCAGCTCCCTGTGTATCCCAGCTCTCTGTATCCCAGCTCCCTGTATCCCAGCTCCCTGTGTATCCCAGCTCCCTGTGTCCCAGCTCCCTGTATCCCAGCTCCCTGTGTATCCCAGCTCCCTGTATCCCAGCTCCCTGTATCCCAGCTCCCTGTGTATCCCAGCTCCCTGTGAATCCCAGCTCCCTGTGTATCCCAGCTCCCTGTGTCCCACCTCCCTGTATCCCAGCTCCCTGTGTATCCCAGCTCCCTGTGTATCCCTGCTCCCTGTGTATCCCAGTTCCCTGTATCCCAGCTCCCTGTGTATCCCAGCTCCCTGTGTCCCAGCTCCCTGTGTATCTCAGCTCCCTGTGTATCCCAACTCCCTGTGTCCCAGCTCCCTGTGTCCCAGCTCCCTGTATCCCCGCTCCCTGTGTATCCCAGCTCCCTGTGTCCCAGCACCCTGTATCCCCGCCACCTGTGTATCCCAGCTCCCAGTGTATCCCAGCTCCCTGTGTCCCAGCTCCCTGTATCCCAGCTCCCTGTGTATCCCAGCTCCCTGTGTCCCAGCTCCCTGTATCCCAGCTCCCTGTGTCCCAGCTCCCTGTATCCCAGCTCCCTGTGTATCCCAGCTCCCTGTGTCCCAGCTCCCTGTATCCCCGCTCCCTGTGTATCCCAGCTCCCTGTGTCCCAGCTCCCTGTATTCCAGCTCCCTGTATCCCAGCTCCCTGTATCCCAGCTCCCTGTGTATCCCAGCTCCCTGTGTCCCAGCTCCCTGTATCCCAGCTCCCTGTGTATCCCAGCTCCCTGTGTCCCAGCTCCCTGTATCCCCGCTCCCTGTGTATCCCAGCTCCCTGTGTCCCAGCTCCCTGTATCCCAGCTCCCTGTGTATCCCAGCTCCCTGTGTCCAAGCTCCCTGTATCCCAGCTCCCTGTGTATCCCAGCTCCCTGTATCCCAGCTCCCTGTGCATCCCAGCTCCCTGTGTCCCAGCTCCCTGTATCCCAGCTCCCTGTGTATCCCAGCTCCCTGTATCCCAGCTCCCTGTATCCCAGCTCCCTGTGTCCCAGCTCCCTGTATCCCAGCTCCCTGTGTATCCCAGCTCCCTGTATCCCAGCTCCCTGCGTATCCCAGCTCCCTGTATCCCAGCTCCCTGTATCCCAGCTCCCTGTGTCCCAGCTCCCTGTATCCCAGCTCCCTGTGTATCCCAGCTCCCTGTATCCCCGCTCCCTGTGTATCCCAGCTCCCTGTGTCCCAGCTCCCTGTGTCCCAGCTCCCTGTGTATCCCAGCTCCCTGTGTATCCCAGCTCCCTGTGTCCCAGCTCCCTGTATCCCAGCTCCCTGTGTATCCCAGCTCCCTGTGTCCCAGCTCCCTGTATCCCAGCTCCCTGTGTATCCCAGCTCCCTGTGTCCCAGCTCCCTGTATCCCAGCTCCCTGTATCCCAGCTCCCTGTGTATTCCAGCTCCCTGCATCCCAGCTCCCTGTGTCCCCGCTCCAAGTATTCCAACTCCCTGTGTCCAAGCTCCCTGTATCCCAGCTCCCTGTGTATCCCAGCTCCCTGTATCCCAGCTCCCTGTATCCCAGCTCCCTGTATCCCAGCTCCCTGTGTATCCCAGCTCCCTGTATCCCAGCTCCCTGTACCCCAGCTCCCTGTGTCCCAGCTCCCTGTATCCCAGCTCCCTGTGTATCCCAGCCCACTGTGTATCCCAGCTCCCTTTGTCCCAGCTCCCTGTGTATCCTAGCTCCCTGTGTCCCAGCTCCCTGTGTATCCCAGCTCCCTGTGTCCCAGCTCCCTGTATCCCAGCTCTCTGTGTATCCCAGCCCCCTGTGAATCCCAGCTCCCTGTGTATCCCAGCTCCCTGTGTATCCCAGCTCTCTGTATCCCAGTTCCATGTATCCCAGCTCCCTGTATCCCAGCTCCCTGTGTATCCCAGCTCCCTGTATCCCAGCTCCCTGTATCCCAGCTCCCTGTGTCCCAGCTCCCTGTATCCCAGCTCCCTATGTCCCAGCTCCATTTGTCCGAGCACCCTGTATCCCAGTTCCCTGTGTGTCCCAGCTCCCTGTGTATCCCAGCCCACTGTTTATCCCAGCTCCCTTTGTCCCAGCTCCCTGTGTATCCCAGCTCACTGTATCCCAGCTCCCTGTGTATTCCAGTTCCCTGTATCCTAGCTCCCTGTGTCCCAGCTCCCTGTATCCCTGCTCCCTGTGTATCCCAGCCCCCTGTGAATCCCAGCTCCCTGTGTATCCCAGCTCCCTGTGTATCCCAGCTCTCTGTATCCCTGCTCCCTGTGTCCCAGCTCCCTGTACCCCAGCTCTCTGTGTATCCCAGCTCTCTGTATCCCAGCTCCCTGTGTCCCAGATCCCTGTGTATCCCAGCTCCCTGTATCCCAGCTCCCTGTATCCCACATCCCTGTGTATCCCAACTCCCTATATCCCAGCTCCCTGTATCCCACATCCCTGTGTATCCCAGCTCTCTGTATCTCAGCTCCCTGTATCCCCGCTCCCTGTGTATCCCAGCTCCCTGTGTCCCAGCTCCCTGTATCCCAGCTCCCTGTATCCCAGCTCCCTGTATCCCAGCTCCCTGTGTATCCCAGCTCCCTGTGTCCCAGCTCCCTGTATCCCAGCTCCCTGTGTATCCCAGCTCTCTGTATCCCAGCTCCCTGTATCCCAGCTCCCTGTGTATCCCAGCTCCCTGTGTCCCAGCTCCCTGTATCCCAGCTCCCTGTGTATCCCAGCTCCCTGTATCCCAGCTCCCTGTATCCCAGCTCCCTGTGTATCCCAGCTCCCTGTGAATCCCAGCTCCCTGTGTATCCCAGCTCCCTGTGTCCCACCTCCCTGTATCCCAGCTCCCTGTGTATCCCAGCTCCCTGTATCCCAGCTCCCTGTGTATCCCTGCTCCCTGTGTATCCCAGTTCCCTGTATCCCAGCTCCCTGTGTATCCCAGCTCCCTGTGTCCCAGCTCCCTGTGTATCTCAGCTCCCTGTGTATCCCAACTCCCTGTGTCCCAGCTCCCTGTGTCCCAGCTCCCTGTATCCCCGCTCCCTGTGTATCCCAGCTCCCTGTGTCCCAGCACCCTGTATCCCCGCCACCTGTGTATCCCAGCTCCCAGTGTATCCCAGCTCCCTGTGTCCCAGCTCCCTGTATCCCAGCTCCCTGTGTATCCCAGCTCCCTGTGTCCCAGCTCCCTGTATCCCAGCTCCCTGTGTCCCAGCTCCCTGTATCCCAGCTCCCTGTGTATCCCAGCTCCCTGTGTCCCAGCTCCCTGTATCCCCGCTCCCTGTGTATCCCAGCTCCCTGTGTCCCAGCTCCCTGTATTCCAGCTCCCTGTATCCCAGCTCCCTGTATCCCAGCTCCCTGTGTATCCCAGCTCCCTGTGTCCCAGCTCCCTGTATCCCAGCTCCCTGTGTATCCCAGCTCCCTGTGTCCCAGCTCCCTGTATCCCCGCTCCCTGTGTATCCCAGCTCCCTGTGTCCCAGCTCCCTGTATCCCAGCTCCCTGTGTATCCCAGCTCCCTGTGTCCAAGCTCCCTGTATCCCAGCTCCCTGTGTATCCCAGCTCCCTGTATCCCAGCTCCCTGTGCATCCCAGCTCCCTGTGTCCCAGCTCCCTGTATCCCAGCTCCCTGTGTATCCCAGCTCCCTGTATCCCAGCTCCCTGTATCCCAGCTCCCTGTGTCCCAGCTCCCTGTATCCCAGCTCCCTGTGTATCCCAGCTCCCTGTATCCCAGCTCCCTGCGTATCCCAGCTCCCTGTATCCCAGCTCCCTGTATCCCAGCTCCCTGTGTCCCAGCTCCCTGTATCCCAGCTCCCTGTGTATCCCAGCTCCCTGTATCCCCGCTCCCTGTGTATCCCAGCTCCCTGTGTCCCAGCTCCCTGTATCCCAGCTCCCTGTGTATCCCAGCTCCCTGTGTATCCCAGCTCCCTGTGTCCCAGCTCCCTGTATCCCAGCTCCCTGTGTATCCCAGCTCCCTGTGTCCCAGCTCCCTGTATCCCAGCTCCCTGTGTATCCCAGCTCCCTGTGTCCCAGCTCCCTGTATCCCAGCTCCCTGTATCCCAGCTCCCTGTGTATCCCAGCTCCCTGTGTCCCAGCTCCCTGTGTATCCCAGCTCCCTGTGTATCCCAGCTCCCTGTGTCCCAGCTCCCTGTATCCCAGCTCCCTGTGTATCCGAGCTCCCTGTGTCCCAGCTCCCTGTATCCCAGCTCCCTGTGTATCCTAGCTCCCTGTATCCCAGCTCCCTGTATCCCAGCTCCCTGTGTCCCAGCTCCCTGTATCCCAGCTCCCTGTGTATCCCAGCTCCCTGTATCCCAGCTCCCTGTGTATCCCAGCTCCCTGTGTCCCAGCTCCCTGTATCCCAGCTCCCTGTGTATCCCAGCTCCCTGTATCCCAGCTCCCTGTATCCCAGCTCCCTGTGTCCCAGCTCCCTGTATCCCAGCTCCCTGTGTATCCCAGCTCCCTGTATCCCAGCTCCCTGTGTATCCCAGCTCCCTGTGTCCCAGCTCCCTGTATCCCAGCTCCCTGTGTATCCCAGCTCCCTGTATCCCAGCTCCCTGTATCCCAGCTCCCTGTGTCCCAGCTCCCTGTATCCCAGCTCCCTGTGTATCCCAGCTCCCTGTATCCCCGCTCCCTGTGTATCCCAGCTCCCTGTGTCCCAGCTCCCTGTATCCCAGCTCCCTGTGTATCCCAGCTCCCTGTGTCCCAGCTCCCTGTATCCCAGCTCCCTGTGTATCCCAGCTCCCTGTGTCCCAGCTCCCTGTATCCCCGCTCCCTGTGTATCCCAGCTCCCTGTGTCCCAGCTCCCTGTATCCCAGCTCCCTGTATCCCAGCTCCCTGGATCCCAGCTCCCTGTGTATCCCAGCTCCCTGTGTCCCAGCTCCCTGTGTATCCCAGCTCCCTGTGTATCCCAGCTCCCTGTATCCCAGCTCCCTGTGTATCCGAGCTCCCTGTGTCCCAGCTCCCTGTATCCCAGCTCCCTGTGTATCCCAGCTCCCTGTATCCCAGCTCCCTGTATCCCAGCTCCCTGTATCCCAGCTCCCTGTGTATCCCAGCTCCCTGTATCCCAGCTCCCTGTGTCCCAGCTCCCTGTATCCCAGCTCCCTGTGTATCCCAGCTCCCTGTATCCCAGCTCCCTGTGTATCCCAGCTCCCTGTGTATCCCAGCTCCCTGTGGGAATCCTCTCTCGGTTGTGGTTGACTGTGTAAAGGGACATCTGGCATGGGGGGTGGGCGGGGGGGGTGGGGGGTTGAAACGCGAGTTCAGGGGCTTTCCGTGCTGTTTGAGTGAAGTATCCGGCTTCGTGGGCAGTGGGTGGGTCCAGGGACTGAGGCCCTGCTCCGGAATCAGGAAGGGTCATCTCTGACTTCCTGATCACTCGGATCAAGATAATCTCTTGGGAAGTGTGAGGGGATGTCAGGGGGGCAGAACGGGGGCATGAGAGGGCAGGTAAAGGCAAAGGATTATCCAGGGAGATTCCCCACGGATATCCAGAGAGAGAATCCACCCCTTGGTGGGACTACAGGGAGATCCTAACCGGGTGTTTTGTGTCTGGATTTACTGCGGGGACAGAGATGGATGCTGGGGAATTGCAGGAAACTGTCTTGAAAACAGTCCACGTCGCAGAAGAGGGCTTTAAAAGTTAGAGGTGGGGTAGGTGTGTGTCCCAGCACATTGTAGGAACCATTAGTGGGTCCCCTCGCAGAGAGATTTCTTCCATCGTCAGGCAGAGGTGAGGCTCCGGGGGAGGGTGGCTCATATTCGGCCTTTATTTCAGTAAAAGGAGGACTGAGAGTCCGTCCCGGGTGGCTGGGGGGGACGTTACTGGAGGCGGCTGTGAAAGGTCAGACTGATCTGCGCCTGGACAGACAATGGTTCAGGACAGGAGGGAGGGAGGGAGGGAGGGAGGGACTGCCGACGCTGGAGATCAGAGCTGGAAATGCGCTGCTGGAAAAGCGCAGCGGGTCAGGCAGCATCCGAAGGGGGGCAGGGGAACCGACGCTTCGGGAATTCCTGAAGAAGGGCCCGTGCCCGGAACGTCGACTCTCCCGCTCCTCGGAGGCTGCCTGACCCGCTGCGCTTTTCCAGCCCCGCGTTTCCGGCAGGGATTCGGGATAGTCAGCTCGGTCGTGTCTCGCCCAACTCGACAGCGTTTCTCGGGGACGTGACCAAGAGGGTGGAGGAGGGCGAAGCAGTTGATTAGATTAGATTACTGACAGTGTGGAAACAGGCCCTTCGGCCCCACAAGCCCACACCGACCCGCCGAAGCGCAACCCACCCATTCCCCTACATTTACCCCTTCACGTAACACTACGGGCAATTTAGCATGGCCAATTCACCCTAACCCGCACATCTTTGTGACTGTGGGAGGAAACCGGAGCACCCGGAGGAAACCCACGCAGACACGGGGAGAACGTGCAAACTCCACACAGTCAGTCGCCAGAGTCGGGAATTGAACCCAGGTCTCTGGCGCTGTGAGGCAGCAGTGCTAACCACTGTGCCACCGTGACATGC